>NC_049907.1:16346122-16352446 GCF_001411555.2 Juglans regia | reverse complement strand
GCAGAGTGTAAGGAGATTTTCCCCACTCTACAAAACTCCCTGGGTCTCGGCCCAATACCCGGCCCAAAGGGCCACAGGACCACACAGGGGGCAAGCTACCTGGAAAAGATTCAAGTAATCAATAAGACAGATCAGCCTGACATCCCACGGTCACAAACAGAACCCAGAGATTTGCATAGAGCACAGTGAAAAATGCGGAGGGCCCTTGATCTATCAGCAGCAAACAATCTGCGGCTCACAAGGGATAAACGCAAGGTTAGGAAACCACACCACATTAATGGTACCACTACCGAGCTACACACCACATTTATGGTGCTGCTGCAGAGCCACGACGCATTAAAGAGTCCTAACAACAGAAAAAACAGTAGAGGCACAAACTTTGTGGAGACAAAGATGATTTACACCTCCCCCAACCCATGGTATAAATAGCAAGCTCCAGATACGAGAAAGCTTTCTGATCCCTATAACTCTTTCACTTATTTACAAACTTTCAAGAATATCTACTAACTTTGGCATTGAAGACTCCCCGATCCTAAGGCCACCCTCTCCTAGTTACCATCTCTCTCATCTTTTGCAGGCCCATTTCGAAAGACCTGAGTTGTTGGGTAAGCGAGGTGTATCCTGCGAAGAGTGCCTGCGCCTTACCGCCAGCTCCAGATTGCATAGGGGTCATGAGCAAAGTTCGATATGAGCAGGATCTCCAGAAAGCGGAACCAATCGGGCCATTGGAGCTTATCATTCTCAACTCAGATCGACCAGAAATCAAGGCAAGGATTAGCAGGGAAATGACAACTGAAGCCCAGAGTGCCATGACACAACTTCTCGCTGAGTACCAGGACGTGTTTGCCTAGAGCCATGAGGATATGCCCAGAATAGCGCCCGAAGTCATACAGCACAGCCTTAGTGTAGACCCAAAGGCTAAAGGGGTGAGGCAGAAGCGTCGAAGCGTCAATACAGAAAAGAACGTCGCCATAACTGAGGAAGTGGACCGTCTGCTAAGTGCAAGATTCATCCAAGAAGCCCATTATCCGAAATGGATATCCAACATGTTGCTTGTAAAGAAGCCAAGAGGCAAATAGAGAATGTGTGTCGACTTTACCAATCTCAATAAAGCATTCCCGAAGGACAGTTTCCCGCTTCCTCGCATCGACCTGATTATCAACTCCACGGCGGGTCATCGTATGCTAAGCTTTATGGATGTCTACTCTGGATATAACCAAATTCGTATGAACCCCGAGGACAAAGAGAAAACTTTGTTAATCACTAACCAAAGCTTATACTGTTACACGACAATACCTTTCGGGCTTAAGAACGTGGGGTGCCACCTACTAGAGGTTGGTCAATCGTATGTTCAAGGACCAAATAGGAAGGAACATAGAAGTCTACGTGGATGACGTGCTGGTTAAGAGTGGAACCCTAGAACAGCACCTGAATGACTTAAGGGAGGCTTTCATGATATTACAATAGTATCAAATGAAGCTGAACTCGGCAAAATGCGATTTCGGTGTATAGTCGAGAAAGCTCTTAGGATTCATGGTGTTCGAATGCGAAATCAAAGCCAATCCCGAAAAGGTGGAGGCCATCCTCAACATGACCCCACCTCAAAACATAAATGAAATACAAAGGTTGGCTAGATGAATAGCCGCGAACTACGTGCAGAAGTGTCGAAAGTGCCAAAAATACGCCGAGATGCCCTATTGCTCGCTGGAGGAATTGACGTCGATGAGGTCACCTTGGCCTTTTGCCCAATAGGGAATCGACTTGGTAGGCCCACTTCTCCTGGGTAAAGGATGAGTCAAGTTTGTAGTGGTGGCTGGGGACTACTTCACCAAATGGGTCGAAGCTGAGGTCTTAGCAACCATCACAACGAACAACACCACACAGTTTCTATGGAGGTTGGTAGTTTGCAGGTTTGGCGTCCCGCTCACCATCATATCGGATAACAGGAGGCAATTCAATTCTGATCATTACCGCAATTGGTGTCGGAATTGGGGGTCAAGTTCTAATACTCATCCCCGGGACATCCCTAGTCTAAAAGGCAAGTTGAGGCGACCAACAAAACATTGATGAGAACGCTCAAGAAGCTCAAGAAGTGGCTCGATAACATAAATGGGGCGTGGGCAGAAGAACTCCCCTCTGTCCTGTGGGCCTACCAGGTAACGGTGAAAACTCCGACTGGGGAAACCCCATTTACCGTCACATATGGCCACGAGGCGATGCCACCTATAGAAATCAGAATTCTCACCTACAAAGTTCAGCACTTCGAACAAGAATCTAACGATAGGCGGCTGGAACAACAACTAGAACTATTAGAAGAAGTCTGACTAGAAGCTAAAGTAAGAACCACGACCAACAAAAGAAGAACTGAGAGATGCTTCAACAAGCGCGTGCATCCGAGAACTTACGTGGTCTTCACCATAAACTGCCCGGGCTCTTACCGCCTCAAAGACTCCCAAGAAAATGAACTGCCACACCCCTGGAATGTAGAGCATATGTGAAAATATTATTACTAAGACAAGTTATTGTCATGAATTTATATATTTTCGTGCACCTGTTATGGGCCCTAATAAAAGAAGGTTTGTATTTCAATGGTTAATTTCAAGAACATAACATAACCCATCAAGCGAACTCTCTTCCGACCAAATCAACAATCTCCATCAGCAAAGTCAACTAAACGGGAGCTCCATCAACAACTTACCTCCCCACAAGGCAAAAAGGAAAAGGTAGGTCTAAAAGGTTGCTTTATCCCTCTTTCAGAAGAGTGCAGATCGGTCATTGGCCACCCAAAGACAAAAACTTACCATCTTCTTTAAGAGTCAACAAGTTGGAGCCGATCTAGGATACCATAGGGATCAGCTTCACGGCTCCCCGAATTTATTACGCCGTCCTCCACTACAACAAAATGTGAGATCAGCACCAGCCTGATCCAAACTTACCCTTCCCTGTGATGTCAACTGGCGAGAGTGGATTCAGTAACAGACATCACATGCGACTTACCTCCCTGCAGGATATCATATGGAAAGGTAGGCCTAAAGGTTGCCTTATTCCTCTCACAATGGAGAGCGAGATCAGCCTCGCGGCTACCCGAATAACTTACCCCGGCTCTCGCTACAACGAAGTGTAGGATCAGCTCCAGCCTGAACCAAACTTACTCTTTCCTGCGGTGTCAACAAGCGATAGTGAGTCTAGAACAAACTGTTTGAACAACATACCTCTCGCGGGGAACAAATGGATGAGATGAGCCAAAGGTCGTCTTGTTCCTCCCACGAAGGAGAGCGGGCTTAGTCCCGAAGCTACCCAAATACTTGCCCCGACCCCAACCGCGGTGAAGGAGTGGACCAGCCACATTGTTGTCCAAATTACCTCCCTAGGGGAGAAAAAAACGATTTGGCATGAGGCATTTCGACCTCTCCCGGATGGAGAGTAGGCAGAGTCTATGGATTGCCTGAATAATGAAGCAAAAGGTGTGGACATCATCAAAGCGGACGTCAACAACACAGAACATCGACACACACATCATGAACAAGCACTATGCGGCATAGACCGGAGAAGCCAGGTTTGCGACATTAGTTTATGTGGCCAAAAGTGAAATAATGATAACATTCTTGTTTCCTGAATAGGACAAATCTATGCTAATGGAGGAAGGTGGGTACAGTTTCAAACTGTCCAGGCTATTTACCTCCCCGCAGGCCGAGGAAGCAGGTTGGACCCAAGGCCGACTTGACTCCCCTTGGTAGAGAGCAAGATCAGCCCCATGGCTGCATAAAGAACAAATCTATGCTAATTGAGAAAGGCGGGTACAGTTTCAAACTTTCCAGGCTATTTACCTCCCCACGAGCCGAGGAGGCAAGTCGGGCCCAATACCAACTTGACTCCCTATGGTAGAAAGCAGGATCAACCCCACGACTACCTGAAGAACAAATCTATGCCAATGGAGGAAGGTGGTTATAATTTCAAACTGCCCAGACTATTTACCTCCCCATGGGCTGAAGAGACAAGTCGGGCCCAACTTGACTCCCCAAGGCCAACTTGACTCCCAGGGCGGAGAGAGGGGTCAACCCCACAACTGCCTGAAGAACAAATATATGCTAAAGGATAATGTGAAGAGCACCCGACCCATTAAACAAAATCGTTAAGGCCCCGGGAAAATGGCTTCATGGACCGACAAAGAGGGCACGAACAGGAAGACCGTCGGCTGGCAGGGTCGTCAAATATGGGCCGAGCACTGGCGAGGTGGGCTGCGAAAGCTGTGTGGCAAATCCTCATAGCCGAACCCACCCAAGCCGGCCAACAAAAAAAAAAGGAAAAGAGAACAACGAAAAAGGGATGCGAATATAGTCAACAAAAGGTAATATTATTAATTGTTGAAAGTTATAACATAAAGTCGCAGAGCTACAAGAAAAAAGTTACAACATAAAGCCGTAGAGATATAAGGAACAAGTTACAACATAAAGCCGCTGACCTACAAGGAACAAGTTACAACATAAAGCTGCAAAGCTACAAGGGACATGTTACAACGTAAAATCGCAGGGTTATAAGGAACAAGTTACTACAAAGGTGACTCGTCACCATCGAGCTCGATCAAATAAAGTTTCATGAAAGTGGCAGACAAAAATCTTCACCATTACGACGTGTCGATAACACCCAAGTTTACCTCTAAAAAAATCAACAGGGATGTAGTGAGGCAACTAATTGAGCCGTATGGTGATAGTCCTCATCCTGGAGCTGCCTGAAACCACCTACCGACTATGGAGAGGTATGAGAAACTATTGGAGGAGGCAAAGACAGTGGATAGGAATGGCTTTGAAGACGACCCTCATAAGTAAAAGAGCGAGAATGAGCGAGCTCCATGAGCAAAAGGGTGAGAACAAGCAAAGCCCCATAAGCAAAAGGGCGAGAACGAGAAGGGGGAGTGCAAGGACAACAACAGCAGAGAAATGGCAAGGAGATTTGCCAAGAAAAGGCCTCGAAGGCTTGGGACAACAACAACATTGAATAGCAAGAAGATCTGCCTGAAAAAGTCCACCCTCAATGGGCGGGATCGTTCCCCGTAGGGTCATCACCAAGGCCACCCGGAACTAGACCTTTCCTAAGGAGAGCACCTTGCTTCAGAGACTCCTAATGTGGAGGAAAATCCCCCACGTTCATGACCCTGAGGTTGCATTGGGGATTCTGAAGAATGTGAGTCTTCATCCGCTCTAAGCCGTCATTATAGCCGAAGCACCACGCATCATCGTGTATACCACGAACATAAGACAACTCCTCTGGCAAGCTACATATAGTAGCCTCACGAGCTCCTAGAACCAGCCCGCCTTCTTCCAGGGCAACCTCAGCTTCTCTCTTCTGCTTCCTTTCCTCCTCCAAGGCTTTCATCTTCTTCGTTAGAGACTCGTTGACATCTTTGACCTGCTTCGTCAGCCACTTATTCATCTGACTGTCAGAGTCCTGCTATTGGCACAACTTCCGGTTGTCGGCCTGCAGCTGCTCAAGCTCTAGCTCCAACTGGCATTTGTCCAGGGACTGCCACAATGTCTCCCTCGCCTCGGAAGCAAGTGAGGCCTCAATGCGAAGCTCACCAACTTCGCCCTGGGCCCTTATCAAGTCAGCAAAGGCCTCATTGGCTTTTTCTTTCTGCTTTCACTCCTTAGCCGCACAGTTCAAGGCCAACCGTGCGAGCAAACAAAGAGGCCGGTCCTCTTTCCTCACCTCTTCTTGGTAGTCCACGATGAAGGCCACCGGGAGCTCCAACCCCTATCACAGAATTCAAAGTCAAGACCAAGAAAAGAAATAAACGAAGAATCTAAGGAGTTAGTAAGTTAAAATCTTACTCCTACGAATAGCCTCTGGAGTCTACCCTCCATCTAATGGACTCAATCGGCATGGCCGGGCAAAGCGGTCGTCCGAAGGCCGACCAAAACTTCCTCGACGACCTCATCGCCTTTCCCCTCGTTGGGAATTTCGGGTGCTATCGCCTCATTGACCATAACAATAGTCTCCGCCACTTCGTCATCATCAGAGGAAACGACCTCAACCACAAGAGTAGCCCCGACAACAACATCTTGGACCAACGTCGTGACACGATGAGGATTCGCTATTGTTGCCATCTTCTTGGGCGCTCTTGGTTCGGGTCGGATCAAGAGCGCCAAAACGGACGGGCCCCCTGCAGGGATGGGGATATTGCCAGAATCAGACCAAGTGGGCAATATCCTTCAGGGCTTCTTCCCTTTCCCCTCTAACAGCGAGCTAGGTGAGCTGCTGCGGGTAGGCGACTTGATAAGGTTTATGGGGAAACCCATGTCAGAACGGAAGTTGGCCGGGGGGGGG
>NC_049907.1:16334686-16346022 GCF_001411555.2 Juglans regia | reverse complement strand
TTTCTTGAAACTTGATTTGGTTTCAAGCGCATAGCTTGCCTCAATCGCAGTGATTAGTACTTTAAATTGGTCGTCACATCCTCCATGTGAAATTTCCACAAATTGTTGAATCTCGCAAATTTTAGGCAAAATCCAATCCGCTCTTGGAGGAAGAGAGATCAAGGGAGCAACATTATCCCCAAACACATTATCCAACTGCACTCCTGACTCTAGACATTCCTCTATACAAGGCACCAAGGCCAAGTTCATTGGTTCTCCAGCAACTCCATAGGTTCTCTCCAATGGTTTCAGGGTCCCCATTAGAGATTCTAGGGTGACAGCAAGTTCCTTCACCTCTACGGTGGTATCGTAGTAAAGTGTAATTTGCCCATAAAAAAATTATTTTTATAGGTAATCATAGTAATTTTATTAATATAAAAAAAGCAAAGCCCAGGTACACAGGTAGTATACATGAGAAACACCTAACTAGGGTTTACAATTGAAGGAAGAAAGTCATGATCATTTAGACTGTTACAAACAATGGTTCCCGCCCATAAAAGCAATGATTTAAAGAAGAAAAGTTTTAGTTCCTCCATTGTTCTCTCACAATTTTCAAAGCTTCTTGCATTTCTTTTCCTCCAGATACACCAACACATACAAATAGGAACCATACGCCAAATGGCCGCCACCTGTGAGTTACCCCGAATGCCTCACCAACTTGCAAGGAAGTCCACCAATCTAAGAGGCATGACCCATGACAAACCGACTCTCATGAAAAAATCATCCCACATGACCCGGCCACCTCACAATGTAGAAGCAAATGATCTACTACTTCCCCATGCTTCTTACACATACAACACCAATCCAGCACAATTACCTGGAGCTTCCTCAGATTATCTGTAGTCAAGATCTTGTCCAATGATGCTGTCCAAACAAAACAAAAACCGCTTTTGAAAGAGCTTTTGTCTGCCATATACTCTTCCACGGGAACATGGTCAATCCAGGACTCGTTAGAGCTTGGTACAATGATCTAACAATGAAGTATCCCCGGGGTCCCCTGGCATACTTACTGAATACAATGTTGCAAATAACTCTAAAATAATCTCCACCTCTCAATCTTGGGCTGCCCTAATGAAGTCAATATTCCATTGAGGGGGGCCATTTGAAAGGACCAAAAGATCGGCAATCGTTGCATCCTTTTCTCTTGCGAGCTCAAAAATAGCAGGAAAGGTGTCTTGAAAGCTATGGTCACCACACCATTTATCATGCCAAAATCAAAGGCGATCACCCACCACAATATGTTCATGTCCTCAAAAGGTCTCCCAATGTCCCCTTATGGATATGGATTAAACTGGAAAAGAGGGGAATTTTTTTTTTTTTATAAGATAGAATTTTATTCAACGAATGTAATAGGCGAAGCTCATGTATACAAGAAGTATACAAAAGAAAACACCTAATTACATTCTAAAAAGAGGGGAAATTATATGTAAATCTCCATATATATAACATTTCTCTATTTCATTACTTCGGACCATAGTTTGGTACTTTCATGTCAATGTGCACTCTTCATCACATTTAAGTGTTAAAATGGATGGAAAATAATTCACATACCTTGCAGGTGCTATTTTTTACTTGAAATGACCTTGATGCCCTTTTGACGGTGATGACAATTTCCATTGGTTTTCTTTTCTAATGATTTTTTTAAAGGCTGCCATATAGAGGTTTTTTAAAAAGCCTGCTGGCCTACTTGTCTAGAAGATTGAATGGGCCTAATTGCTCTCATGTGGGAGCATATTGTAAAACCAGTGATAGTTTGAGGGTGTAAAGTGTAATTTCTCTATAAATATTTTTGAAATTCAGATATGGATTATACTGAAAAAATAGGGGAAATTATACTGAAGTCTGCCAAAATAATTACCCCTTTCACAATGTGACCTTTAAACTCTAATTTCATTACTTTGTCCTGCAATTTCATACTTTCATGTTAATGTGCACTCTTCGTGAGATTGCAATATTAAAGAAAATAACTCACGTACCTTGCAGGTGCTATTTTTAATTGAAATGACCTAGATGCCCCTTTGTAGGTGATTACAATTTCTGTTGGTTTTCTTTTTTGTTGATTTTTTTAAAAGGATGACATGTGGAGGTTTTAAAAACCCAGCTGGTCTGTTTGTCAAGAAGATAGGAAAGGCCTAATTGCCCTTACGTGGGAGCAATATTCCTGTAGGTTTTAAAAAAGGCTAACATGCATAGCCTACTTGACCTTCTGCCAAGGTGACCGTGGAGGTCTTCAAAAGGTTTGACTTGAAAATGGCTTAAAACCTTAGGAAAAACAGGCTATCGAACCTCAGACAATAACATGGTCAGGGTGTAACACCTCATGAAGCCAAGCCTCATGCATGTACTAGGAGTGTACACTACACATCCCAACTTCACTTTTTGTTGTAGTGTTGAGTAGAATACTCAGCACAACAAAATGGAGACGAGTTAGGCATAGTTGTATCTGTCAATGGACAGCTTTGCTGTCCATAATCAATCTTCTTTCCTTCTATTCTTCTTTCCTTATTTTACCTTTACTTCATTTTAGGCTTGTACAGTTAGCATATTGACAGAATATATAGTTTCCATATAAGGCTAGAATGCTAGAATCACTCGGCAATTAGTTTCTTTCCATGTATAGTTCTCTTGTAAAGTTCATATATAATATACAGATCACTCAAAGGCCATAGATTCGGCCATTCACACAATATTTTCACATGGTATCAAGAGCCGATTGCTAAGGTTCTTCTCTCACTTGATTTTTTTTTTTTTCTCACGGTTTCATGTTTTGGCGTGTTCTGTGCTGTTCTCGGTGAACCCAACGTGAAAGCTTCCTTGTTTTCGGTCTTCTCTTTCTGGGTTGGTGTTGTCGGCAGCTCCTATTTCTGGTTTGAGCAGTTTTTGGCACCTTCTGTCTCAGAGAAGTGGTGTTCCACTGTTGGTGATTCTCAGCATCTATTTTTCAGAGGGTTGTTTGGTGCTTATCGGCACTCTCTGTTTTCAGAGAGGTGTTTTGTGGCTTTGTATGGTGCTTTCGGCACTCTGTTTTCTCGTATAGGTGTTTTTTTTCGGTAGCCTCTGGGTTTCAGATTTCTTGGTGTTTTTTTGTTCTCAGATTCCTTTGGCAGTTTGTCTTTTTCTGCTTTGGGTGGTTTCGGCATTCTTTTTTTTGGTCTGGCTATTTTTTGGCTTCTCTGTTTTTTCGGCAGCAAGTCCTTCTCTCCCTTGATTCTGGTTCCTTTATTTATTTTGATATTTTTTGCTTTGTCTCGGGTTTCATTTATTTGCAACGGACTTCACACCTGTGTGTCAAATTTATGGGCAAAAATTATTCTACCTGGGCATTTCAGTTTGAACTTTTCCTCAAGGGAAAAAACCTTTGGAGCCATATCGATGGCACGGATGTCGCACAAACATCCAACACGGGCAAATCAAAGGATGTCGGGTCTTCTCCTTCTTGGGCTATGATGCTCGGATCATTTCTTGGCTTCTTGGTTTGGTGGAGCCACATATTGTCACCAACTTGCATCCCCATCACTCTGCTCAATCCATGTGGACTTATCTGAAGAAGGTTTATCATCAAGATAATGATGCTCGTCGCTTTCAGTTAGAGCGTGCGATTGCCACTTTTCAACATGGCAGTCTTTCCATCCAAGACAATTACTCGGCCTTTCTGACTCTTTGGAATGAATATACTGATCTTTTATAGTGGATGTTCCTGTTGCCGCTCTTTTGACTATTCAACAACTCCACGAGACTAGTCAGCGTAATCAGTTTCTTATGAAACTACGCCCGGAATATGAATCTGTTCACTCCTCTTTGCTGAATAGACCTCTTGTTCCTTCTCTTGATGTTTGTTTTGGTGAGTTACTTCGTGAAGAAGAATGTCTTAGTACTCAAGCTACTCTAGAGCAATCTTATGGTAGTTCAGGAACTATGGCTTATGCTGCCCAAGGACGCGGACCGCCTATGCATTCTAAAAACTTGCAGTGTTTTTGCTGCAAGGAATATGGGCATATTGCTGCCAATTGTCCCAAGAAATACTGCTCTTATTGCAAGAAGAAGGGTCACATTATCAAAGAATGTCGTATCCACCCATAGAATTGTCAGGCTCAAGCATTTCAGACTTCTGTTATTGCACCTCCAACAGCACCTTCCGTGGCAAATGGCTCTTCTCCAGGTGATTCCTTTGTTCCTGCACCTCCTACAACGAATTACTGCACACCCAAAATGGTGGAATAGATGTTAATTTCGGCATTATCCGCGATGGGGTTCCAAGGTAATAATTCTACTAAACTCTAATATGTGAACTCGGGGGCCTCTAATCACATGACAAATAATCTCATAGCTCTGTGTAATGTTCGTCCCTACGCTGGAAAATCTACTATTCAAACTGCCAATGGCAGTTCCTTGCCGATCGCTGTTGTCGGCGATGCCTCTTCTAAATTTACTGATGTGTTTCTTGTTCCTCAGCTTTCCGCGAATCCTATTTCTGTTGGTTAATTAATTGATAAAAATTGTGCTGTTAATTTTTCTGGTGATGGTTGTGTTATGCAGGATCAGGTAACGAGGGAGCCAATTGCGAAGGGACCTAAAGTGGGGCTCTTGTTTCCACTATTTTTACATGTTCCAGCACTTTCTCCAATTTCTTCTATTAAGTCTTTTGCTTGTAATAATGTTCCTGATCTGAGTATGCTGTGACATTGTCGTTTAGGCCATCCCAATACTCAGATCTTATCTCATGTATTGCACTATGGTTTTCTTGGTACTAAAGAATGTTCTTCTTTATCTCTTGAGTGTGATTCTTGCAGACTTGGTAAAAGTAAAACTCTTCCCTTTCCTTTGCATGCTAGTAGAGCTTCTCACTGCTTTGATCTTATCCATAGTGATATTTGGGGACCTCCCCCAGTTAGTTCACATGACAAATTTAAATATTATGTGACTTTCATTGATGATCGTAGCATATTTACTTGGGTCTATTTTCTTCACTCTAAATCTGAGGTTTTTCATTCTTTCACTGAGTTTTTAGCGTATGTTGCAAATCAATTTTCTGCAGCTATTAAGACATTACGCACAAATTCTGGTGGTGAATATTTTTCTACCGAGTTTCAGGCCTTCTTAGCTTCTAAAGGCATTATTCATCAATGTTCATGTCCTACTACTCCCCAAGAGAATGGAGTAGCCGAAAGCAAAAATCGTCATCTTGATGTGGTACGTACTCTCTTGTTAGAATCCTCTGTTTCATCCATGTTCTAGGTCGAGGCTCTGAAAACTGCTACTCACTTGATTAATCGTTTACCTTCCCAAGTCTTACACATGGAGTCTCCCTATTTCCGCTTGTTTGCTAAGCAGCCTAGTTTTGATAATCTTCGTATTTTTGGTTGTGTATATTTTGTTCATTTACCTCCTCATGAGCGACATAAATTATCTACTCAATCTATTAGATGTGCATTCTTGGGATATAATGTATGTCAAAAGGGATTTGTTTGCTATGATCCTACATTACATCGTACACGCATTTCTAAGAATGTTATTTTTTTAAAAAAAATCAACATTTCTTTCATGTGTCCTTTGTGCCCTCTCCTTCTACCATGGTACTCCCCTCCTTTGAGCAGCAGTTCTCTGATCTTCATCAAGTCAGCTCTCGCTTTAAACCAAGTATTGTGTATACGAGACGCTCCTGCCCACAATCTCTCCCGGTTGCTCATCCAATATCTGATCCTACCATTTTCCAGAACCAGTCATTTACAATACCTCCAACGCCTTTGGTATGTCACTCTCCTCGAGTGTCAATACCCCCGGATAGGTATGGGTTTACTTCTTCCAATTCTGGCAATTCTATTTCAGCTCTTACTGCTGCATTGTCCAACTTTTATCTTCCCACATCCTACTCACAAGCTATCAAGCATGACTGTTGGCAACAAGCTATGCAGGAAGAAATTGCCGCTCTAGAGGCCAATCACACCTAAGACATTGAGCCATGTCCTCCAACAATTGTTCATCTGGGTTGCAAATGGGTTTACTCAGTCAAGGTTCAATCTGATGGAAGTTTGGATCGTTACAAAGCTCAACTTGTGGCACTTGGTAATAATCAAGAATACGGTGTCAATTATGAAGAGACATTTGCTCCTATGGCTAAGATGAATATTTTTCATACGATTCTAGCTCTTGCTGCTTCCAATGATTGGCCACTACATCAGATGGATGCCAAAAATGTTTTTCTTCACGGAGATCTTAAAGAGTATATTTATATGAAGCCACCCCCGAGATTGTTTTCTCTTCAACTTCGCATGTGTGTAAGCTTCGTCGCTCCCTTTATGGTCTCAAACAAGCTCCAAGGGCCTGGTTTAATAAAATTCGAACCACTTTATTACAATTTTCATTCAAGCAGAGCAAGTATGACACTTCCTTGTTTCTTCGGAAATCAGACATCGATATTGTTGTTCTTTTGGTTTATGTTGACGATTTTGTGATTACTGATTCCGATTCTGTTTTACTTGGCCAGCTCAAGACTCATCTCTCTAAGTCCTTTTATATGAAAAATCTTAGGTCTCTCACATATTTTCTTGGTCTTGAGGTGCATCGTAGCCCATCTGGTATTTCACTCAATCAACATAAGTATGTTGGTGATCTGGTGGCTACAGCTAGCCTACAGGAGGCCAACTCTGTTGATACTCCCATGAAATTGAATGACAAGCTTCGCAAAGAAGAGGGTGATTTACTTGTTGATCCCAGTTTATACCGGAAGTTGGTGGGGAGTCTTGTCTACCTCACCATTACTAGACCGGACATTTCCTTTGCAATACAGCAAGTCAGCCAGTTTCTTCAGACCCCTCGCCATCTTTATTTGGCTGCTGTCCGTAGGATCATACGCTATGTTCAGGGCACTTCTGCCCTTGGCTTATTCTTTTCTGCAGGCAATTTTCCTCGTCTTACTGCTTATAGCGACACTGATTGGGCCGGTTGTGCTGATACATGTCGATCCATCATTGGTTGGTGTGTGTTCTTAGGTGATGCATTGATCTCCTGGAAGAGTAAGAAGCAAGACAAAGTCTCTAAGTCATCTACAGAATCTGAGTACCGAGTAATGTCTCTTGCTTGTTCCAAAATTATTTGGCTTTGAGGTTTGCTTGTTGAGTTAGATTTTTCTGAGACTGATCTTACACCTCTACATGCTGATAATACGAATGTTATTCAAATCACGGCCAATACTGTCTATCATGAGCGCACAAAGCATACTGAAGTCGACTGTCACTCTATCCATGAAGCATTTGAAGCTCCTGTTATCACTCTTCCACATGTTTCCACTAAACTACAAATTGATGATATCTTCACCAAAGCTCTCACTCGCCATCGACATTGCTTCTTAAGTAGATGCTTGTTGATCAACCCGCATCAATTTGAGGGGGGCTGTCAATGGACAGCTTTGTTGTCCATAATCAATCTTCTTTCCTTCTATTCTTCTTTCCTTATTTTACCTTTACTTCATTTTAGGCTTGTACAGTTAGCATATTGACAGAATATATAATTTCCATATAAGGCTAGAATGCTAGAATCACTAGGCAATTAGTTTCTTTCCATGTATAGTTCTCTTGTAAAGTTCATATATAATATACAGATCACTCAAAGGCCATTGATTCGTCGGCCATTCACACAATATTTTGACAGTATCAAGTCTTTCATTTTATAAAATACAAACATACACACAAAGTAGCATAGACATAGGTAGTTATCATTGATTCACTGCCACACCCTGAGTGAAGCCCACTTAAAGGCTATAATATCTAATAAGATCTATAAGCCTGAAAGCAAAACTATCCCACCCAAAAAGCTAATCCTATATTAATCACCTTAAACTTCTCCCAATACTCTTTTCATAAGATTAAAGATCTCCCTAATTTATTGTTTTTCCAAGCTAAACTACACTATTGTCCTCAAAATTTGGACCAACTTTTACTTATGTCCTTATGCCCCTAGAGTGAAAATCACTTCATTAACTCTTGATTTCAAGTTTGTCAACATTACCCTTGCTCAAACAAAGTTGAATGAAAATTGTAAAAGTGATAGTGTGGTACTTTTTAACACATCATCCATGTGGCAGATGAAGATGGTGCTAGTAGGGGAGAGAAAAGGTGAGAATGTTGTAGTGATTTGGACAAATTTTTCTCCTCTCTCTCTCTCTCTCTCATGCCTTCCCGTCGCTTTCCTATTTCCGATGCTTCTTGTCAGAAATTTTCCTTAACACTTTTTTTTAGTTCCTTCTCGAGTTTCATTTTCTTTTCATCTTTTTCTGGTTAGTTGGGTTTTCTGGTTTTAGTTGTCCGTTTCGTGATGGGTTCAAGATGGAAGCTTCTTGTTGATTTCAAGATTTTTGAGTTTCAACATGAGAATAAGAAGTGGTAGTAGATTACAAAGAGAAGCTGCAAGGTTACTAAGTATATCACAGTGGATGTACCCACTATGGACTGGCTGGTCACTATGGTGGGCACTTGTGGTGCATCGGCTGGTCCGTTGAAATATTATAAGTCTAGAAGAAATGGGAGTTACGTGATGTTGGCCCAGCGTTGCCATAACAAATATGGCCGCTTTTTTATGTTGTTTGAATATGGGAGATAGGTGAGGTGTGGTTTTATCGCTGTCCCGAAAGGTTCGAAGGGTGAAGGTTGGAGGCGCTTTGCCGATAAGCTAAGAGAGGTTGTTTCCATGTCCTCTGTTTCGGGCATGCTAAACAAAGCATCTCAAAGGGGTACTCCTCCCACTCATGTTGTTTCAGGAACAAATGAGACTTTTGTGGAGGTCTTGATGAGATCGTCATCGTCTTTGGAAGCTAATGGTTGCTCAGTAGGCCGGTAGGAGGCTGGGAGGGTGAGATGGCTGGGAGGACCATGGTGCAGCTAGAACTGAACTTGCCCAAGAAAGACATTTGGTTTTCCAAGGGGGACTCGACAGGGGTAATTGATGGTCCTACTCTGTTGGCCATGAAAGAGTCCTATTGGACAAGAGGAATAAGATGGAAACTATGCTATGTTGGGTTGACATGGGCCTGGGCTTGTCTGTGGGTTGTGTAGGTAGTAATTATGGCGTTTTGGATAAGCAGATGATGGCTAACGTAAATGGGTGGGGCTGTCCTGTGGGCTCTATGCAGTCTAAAGACAAAAAAGGAAAATAGAAGGTCATTGGGCCAGGCCTGATTAAAAGCCCACAACATGTTTGGAGGGTGAAGTCTCGTATTGGGGAATGTTCGACAATATCGAGTTTGGACCATTCACCATACAGCGCCAATTGTAGTCCAGTCGTCAACTTGACCAGTACAGACTTCGTCGCTGGTGTCAAGCAACCTCTGGGTTGGTGCAGCGGTGCCAAAAATTTCTAGAAAGTGGAGTGGAGTTTTTTCCTCGACCTAAGCTTCGTACAATGGTGGTTGAGAAGGTGTTAAAGACTCAATCATTGATCCAAAGTCCTAGAACTGTTAAATACTAACTTGGTTAAACCTTTAACCTTCAGGTTCATAATATTCCACCACGCTTCCAAATCCGACGTCCACGGTGGCTCACTCTATCGACACTGACCCTGTGGTAGCCATTTCCTTTTTGGCGGCTTCACTCATTTATTAGTATTCAATGACTTAACACTATGTCCATACATAGTACCAAGCCATTTTAATCCAGCCTATAGGTCGCCCCCTCCGTGACTTGAACATCTGTCATAGTCCCTGCTCTGATACCAATTGTTAAAGACCCAACCATTGATCCAAAAGTCCTAAGATTGTTGCTCTTCCTCCTTGTCACACTTCCTCATGTGTGGTGTCGGACGGGGTCTTAAAAAAAGTTGATGAAATACAGGATTGTGTTGGGATCTCTTGTGGTGGTTTTGAAGAACAATTCAAGGCTCTTCTCATTGCTATTGAATCTGGACGTTCCTCGGCTTTGCAATCCACTTCTAAGAAAAAAAGGGAGCTAAAATGCTTAGAACGCTCTATTAATTATGATATTAAGGAGGGAAGTGGAAGAAGGGACAGCTTGAAAGGGAGGGGGTCTCATCTTTTCTCATAAAACCTAAGATTCTCTCTTGGAATGTTAGAAGGTTCAATGATCTAAACAAACATCTTCATATCAAGTCTTTATTATGTAGTTGGAAGGTTGATATTGTTTGCCTTCAAGAAGCAAAGTAACGTTTTGTGGATAGATGTTTAATTTGTGTAATCTATGGGGGTGTTCTTTTGTGGGTTGGGCTTATTTGGCATCTACGGGAGCTTCTTCAAGTGAACCTTGCTTTTCTTTGGCCATGGAGGAGTTTTCTCAATTTATTTTTTCTTTGGATCTCCTGGATCTTCCACTTGTGGAGGGGTGTATCCACTTGGTCTTACCGTCGAGGTTGGTCGAGATTGGATCAATTTCTTGCTTCTCCTTCTTGGGAAGTACATTATCCTGAGTTGTGCCAAAAGAGATTGTCTCGTGTGTGCTCGGATCATTTCCCTATTTTGCTGGACAATGGTAGTATGCATGGGGGCCGGAGGTATTTTAAGTTTGAAAATATGTGATTAGAAGTTGATTGTTTTGTTGGCAAGGTTAGGAGCTGGTGGTCTTCTAATCAGTTCACAGGTATTTCCAGCTTCATTCTTCCTAATAAGCTTAAAGCCTTGAAGTTTGACTTAAAGAAGTGGAATGCTGAAGTTTTTGGAAATATTAATGGTCAGAAAAATTCTCTTATGGAGGAGTTGTAGGATTTGGATTCTGGGGAGGAGGATGGGATTCTTTCTGAGGCGGCCTTTTTGAGAAAAAAACCAGTGTTGGCTGAACTTGAGAGGGTGTTGTTGATGAAGGAAAACTCTTGGCGGAAAAAATCATGAGCACTTTGGTTGAAAGAGAGGGATAAATGTACTAAATTTCTTAGATTCACCAACTCACTCCGTAGGAATAACGTTATTGAGATGTTTCATTCTGATGGTTGTGTGATTTCATCTCCACCTGAGATTCAGGATCTTATTGTGCATTATTATGAAGATCTTCTCACGGAATCAGCTTCTTGAAGGCCCAAAATTGATGGGTTGGCTTTTGATTCTCTTGATCCTCTTAGCGCGAGTTGGTTGGAGAGACCGTTTGACAAAGACGAGGTTTTTTATGTGGTTAGTGGGATGGTCAAAAATAAAGCTCCCAATCCGGATGGATTTTTTATGGCCTTCTTTCAAATATGTTAGGAGATTGTGAAAGTAGATGTCATACAGGTTTTTTAGGAGTTCTCCTTTAAAAAGTTTGAAAAATCTCTTAATGCTACTTTCATTGCTCTCATTCTCAAGAAACCCGAGGCTTCTGAGTTAG
>NC_049907.1:16120472-16334586 GCF_001411555.2 Juglans regia | reverse complement strand
TAATTCCTTATAATTATATATATGATGTTCATGAATGTTATCTCTAGGGTTTGTGCAATTAATCGTGCATGGCACTAAAACAATCGTTGGTCTTGTTGCCCTTATCTTCATTGAGATTTTCATCTAGCTTATACGTACAACTACAGACATCGATCATTGATATATGTAAAATGTGAAACACTTGGGGGTTTTTGAAGGGACATGCATGCTAGCTCCTAATTGAAACGGTATTGATCGATGATCTGGGGCTGCTAGCTAGATGAGTACTACTATATACTAACCCTAGCTAAAAGTCTCTTGGATCAACAAAGACATTCCCAACTGGTCCCTTGGCAAGAATTGATGCATGATCTATGTCCTCGTTGTGAATCAATCTTTTGGCATACCAGAGATCATGGATGCGTGACATAGAGGGTTCCTGAGGAATATGCTTTATGAGAGGATCAGTGACCCCCAGCTCGGTTATGATCACCACCTTACAGTCCTTCACATTTTGACCCACATTTGATGCAAAGCTCCATGCCGATTTCATGAGCTCCCCGAGCTTCTCTCCTTCTCCTAGAAGCCCATAAAGAAAGAGAAACCCAACGTCTGGTCTTTGAAACGAATGATCACTACTACTACTACTACTACTCATTGGCCTTCTTAGGCAAGGGCAGATTTTCTCTGTAATTGCATGGCTCAGTACTGTTGCATGAAGAAACGTCGACAGTGGATGGGGCTTTCCTACCTGAAGTTTGTAAGCTTCACGAGTATTCCACATGCTAAAAATCATCCAAGAGCTTGTGGATTTTATACATGATGAGGCGCTGGTTTCTTGATCACTACAGCTTGTTGATGATCTTTCCAGCTTGCTCATGATATTCCAACCCTCTTTTTCATAATAGCATACCCACGTGCCGAGGCTGAGCTTTTCTTTCAAAATGGTGTCAATGTCAGTTGGATAGACCTTTTTGTCTCTAAGCCTCTTTTCGTACAGGGAAATTGCCTGGTCTATGGGCAACTTCTCTATCTTTATATCTTGGGAGAGATTCTTTGCAGGGAAACCAATTGTCTGAACAAATATGACTAATGAACCAAGGTTCACATAATTGCATTTGAGAGTGAAGAGGTTCCTAGAGGCTGTATTGTTCTTTTCAGTTGCTAACAATGTGTACTCTGCTCCATTTCTCAGCAGCCATTCTTCCACTGACTTCACAAGTTTCAATCCGATTCCCTTCCGTCTACATTAATTACACATCAAAATTAGTCACAGCTAGAACATGCAAATTAAGTTCTTAATCATATATGTACATTAATTAATAGCCATATATATATATATATAATGCAAACCTCATTTTGCATGCTTTCGAGTACTTATTTATGCTGCGGATTATGATCCATCTTAATTGCCTCGTCAAAAGTCGACAAGCTGGGAACTATATATTGCTTTCAAGTATTAGAAACTAATACTCATATTTTTAACTAAATTAATTCTCAAACGCCACATAGATCTATCTGATCAAGTGAATTGATCTCATGTCAAGCTTGATAACATAAAATCCCATCCAATATATATTAATTATTTCTATTAATTAATGGCACAAACATCAAGCAAGGCAACCTAGTTTTTTTAGCTATGTCTTACTATTCAGACATATAATCATAAAAATAGTAAACTGGATCGATCCATCAAGATCAACTAATTGACAAATTTACCTAATTTCTCAACCCAACTACTTTCAAGGGTTCAATCCCGGCAATCATGTAATGAATGAATGTATATTATTAATCACCCCAAAAATCCAAATCATCACATCATTAACTATATATAAAGCATCGATCCTTGTGTAGTACTTCTTGATCGATCACTTGACAAAAGGGAAATCAAATGGGTACCTACCGGTGAGTAGGAGAGACTCGAAGGCCTAGAATGCAACCCATCTTCACATGTACTTGTGCTTCCCCATGAACAGTCCCGACATCCTTAATGCATCCTCGAACCACGCCGACAAGCTCCCCATTTTGAAGCAGCTCAGCTACCTGTAGGCCATTTTGAAGAACATTTTATATTCACATATAAGGTGGTCTTGAGAAGGAAAAGTAGATAAAAAGTAGTACCAAGAAAGCGATAGACATCTGTAATAAAATCTTAACTGCACGCAGATGGGGAGATAAAAGGATGTAATGAATGCATGATTTGGAAAGATATAAGGGGGGAAAAAAAGTGATCATGAGCGCGCGTTACCCACCAGAATGACATGAAGGGGGTAGAACCTAATCCTACATAAAGGGTCACAGCTTATAGCTATCATGTTAGTGAAAATGGAGACCCCCGTTTTAGACCCCATCTCACAAATCCTTTCAAGCTTCCCCACCACTTCAATATCTCTGTCTTCATCGAATTCCCTTATAAGAACTTTCTTCTCTATGTTGTCAACCATGTTTTTACTGGGCTAAAGCAAGCGATCGAGTTGGTTACCAGCTCTCATGTGTAGTAGTACCACTGCATCGAAAAGGAAATATACTCGAAGATAGATATGACTTTTCTTTGAATAATGGACCTGGCTGCCACCAGGGACGAGGCCAAGGTGGGGCAAGGGAAAGCCTTGGCCCCCCTGCAAGCCTCTGAAGTCTGACCCCAAAAAAAAAGGAAAAAAAAAAAAAACTCATATATATATATATATATATATATATATTATAATCTTGTCTAATTTGTATATCTCCTTTAATTTTATTCTTGTCCACAATTCATAATTGGTACTAGCAAATGCCTTTCAATGACCAGGCGTGCCTTGCAAATTGTCAATAATTTTTTAATAGATATTTTTTTATATATCATTAAATTAGAATTTGGTCTCATTTAAAATTTTATGGTAACTACATCTTGTTTGCCTGTTTTACTTCAAGAAATTAAATTAGAATATAATATTTACATTATCTGCATCTTATTCCATATATATATATATACTTTATTATAATTAATTTAATTTACAATTGGAGCTAATTAATGTTGATGAGTGTAACCGCGTACCTACTAGGTAAAAGCTGGCAATTTCTCATCATTTGGAGTACAATTATATTCGTAGTACACACAATCTTCACGCGTGTACATTGTTTATATCCTTTTAAACAATAATCTAGCTAGCGCCTATTATAGTCTCGCCATGTGATAATGATTAATCATACGATCTATTATAATCATTTGCATAGTCTACATCCTTTTAATCACTTCCATCGTCTAGAAGATTCTTTAGATATTCATCCTATCAACTCTCTCTCTCTCTCTCTCTCTCTCTCTATATATATATATATATATGCATGCATGTTATGCACTTACCAATGAATTGATCTAGTGACTAGTACAATATTTTTGGAGAATTTATTTTGGTAAGATTTCTCTAACACAAACAATGAGAGTAATCCAATTCTTTTTTTTTTTTTTTTATCATTTTTAATAATCCGTGTGGCACTATTATGTTATGTTAAGAGCATTAGCATTGGTCTATGCATATACATATGCAAAATTACCTCTTTTTCATATCCACTTTATCATTCAAGCAAAACTCTCACATTGACTTATGCATATTTAAGATAAAATAATAAAAAAATATTATTATATTATTATTATTATTATTATTATTATTAATTTTTTGCCTAATTTTCTTTTATAGACTTTGCAATTAGAGGAAGAGCATGCAATAATATCAACTTCACAATTCTATGTTCAAAAATAGTTTGTAATGTCAACTTAATACAATAAAAATTTCTCCAAGATCATTACAATACAAAGTTCATGTTCATAGTTGATCTCCAAATTTACATAGTTCATGTTCATAGCTATGTAAATATTTGGAGATGCATACTCCAATATAGATGAAATTAACCTCATATTATCCAAATATGACTTTGCATATATATATATACATAGACCAATACTAATGCTCTTAGGTAAAATGAGTCTACTATGCTGACCCGCGTAACATCCTTTCCTCTTTTTTTTTTTTGGTTTAACTATTAACGGGTTGGGCTAGGCTTTTAGCTCACAGACATTGGCCCAAACTCATGGATTAAAACTATCCAAGTGATTGACCCATGTCCTGACTTTCTTTTCTCCTTCCTCGTCACGCTCTCGTCGCAACAATTTTTTTTTCGGTCTCTATTCCTAGGGCTAGGTAAACTCCGTAACTCTGACTCTGTTTGACACTTGCTACGACTCCTTCGGAGTCGAAAATGTCAAAGTTCGAGATCGGAGTTAGAGTTGGAAGGTGAAAAATAGTCGAAGTTTGAAGTTGAACAAGACTCCAGACTACCGACTCCGACTCCGACTCCGACAATTATACTTCCCCCACAAGGCCGATTTTTAAGTAAATCTTAAAACGACGTTGTTTTCACTCCTATATATTCATCTCTTTCATTTAAGCTAACCCTACGCATTTCGTTCTCCTCAGTCATAAGCCGCTCTGTTTTCTCTCTCTATTTCCTCTGCTTCTTTGTTCTAACTTCTCTCTCTCAGCCTTGCATCCTCTCTCTTTAATTGAGTCTCTCATTCTGGTCTTCATCATCCTAATTTTTGCTCTTGTTGTTGTCTAGGCATGGGGTGGCATGGGTGCATATACGAGCCATCTCAGCTTCTCATCAAAGATTTGTTTCGATGCTGGAAAGTGTGAGTGGGTAAGAAGATTTCTTAATTTTTGTTTGGATGCTGGGAAAGTACGAGTTGGGAAAGAAAAATCAAACTATGAATGGGAACTCCAATTCCATTTCGATACCAAGCAAGCAAAGCGGAACCGGAGTTATCTCTTTAAAAGTTGCAATCGGAGTTGTTTTTGGACTTTGGCTCTTATCAGAGTCGGAGCTTTGAGTTGAGGAATCTGAATCCATCGGAGTCATAGCCCACCCCTATCTTTTCCCATGCCACATTGGTCATTGCTGGCCAAGAAATGCATATTTGAGACAAAATAATAATAAAATATTATTATATTTTTTATTATTATTAATTTTTTGTCTAATTTTTTTTATAGACTTTGCAAATAGAGGAAGAGCATGCAATAATATCAACTTCACAATTCTATGTTCAAAAACAGTTTGTAATGTCAACTTAATACAATAAAAATTTCTTCGAGATCATTACAATACAAAGTTCATGTTCATAGTTGATCTCCAAATTTACATAGTTCTTGTTTATAGCTATGTAAATATTTGGAGATGCATACTCCAATGTAGATGAAATTAACCTCATATTATCCAAATATGACTTTGCATATACATATGTATAGACTAATACTAATACTCTAAGGTAAAATGAGTCCACTGTGCTGACCCGCGTAACATCCTCCTCTCTTCTTTCTTTCTTTCTTTCTTTTTTATTTTTATTGAGAATGAAAAACAAAGGCACTGTGAATCTGACTTTCACTAGTTTTGGTCTTTAAAGCTTGCTGACGACACTTCCCATCCAGAATTTCTGATGAGGACACTCCAACCATCCTTACGCCATTGTCTGCCAATCCCTATGGCGGCTCTTCCCTCCTCAACTCTATCATATGGATCAATACGTAAATTCATAAACACGTGAAGTTTATGATCCGAAACACATGAAGTTTATGTGACAACGCAGTTTGTGAAACATTAATATTAAGATTTTTTTTATCTTCAATGATCCAGGATATTGAATATAATAATAATACGAGTTAGAAAGCGTATCTCTCTTCTAGTAATTTGACGAAGATTTGATCTGATTATGAGAGAAGAATGACCTTTAACAATTTTGCCTCCAAATGCTTCATAATAGTTAAAGTCACAATTATGTTTTAGACGAGAACCTTTGACCCTATCAAACTTTAAATAGATTTTCTAGCTATTATAGAACTCCTAGTTAGAGGAATTTGTGTCCCATTATAACTCATTAACTAAGTGATTTAATTTGAACTAGCATAAATCCATTAGAAGTATGGGGTGTGTACTGAAGACACACCTTATGGAATTAAAATCTTACACCATTCTCCAACATTATGATGGTGCTGGATCAGTCTTTTCTTTTTCTTTCCATCATAGAAAGAGTTTTGGTCCGTGAGGATCTTTGGCACATTGACCAGTATTGGCTGCGCACAGGCGGTCCCATGTATTTATGCCATAGAGGACTTCAACAACTGACTCCTGAAACTCAAAAACTGTTCTCTGCATCAAGTCGCCAAAAAGGAGAAAAATACAGTACTGTTTTTTCTTTGCATGAGAGAGAGAGAGAGAGAGAGAGAGAGAGGTGATGAACAAATTAAGTAGGTTTCGGAGGATGGGTATATAGGTATCTTTATTTTTTAAACCCGCCGTACGTGTTTTACACCACAAAATGCATGGCAGGTGGGACTGGAAAATCCAGATCAGGCGGCATGATCTTCATTGATCTCTTGATCAGTGTGGGATTAGCTACAACTAATTAACCAATTAAGCTTCGACTGAAATCTTATCTAATTTGATGAATTGACAAAAGAAGTATATATGACCACCCCCATCCCCCCAAAAATGCAAAACAAAAAACAAATGTCCAAAGATTATAAAAAGTAACAAGTCTTTCCCAAGTAAAACAATGACGTTTTACCCTAATCGAAGGATGCTCATCATGATCATATATATATGTGCACAATTCACATGCTATGGTTACCTAGCATTTTATCATGGCAACATGAAGATTCTTTTGTACATCATGTTCATACGTGTATAAAGTCAAGGGCAGCCCCATCTTCATCATGATCAACTGCATATATATATATGTGTGTGTGTGTGTGTGTTTCACGCTATATATATGCATGAACATGTAAAATGGACTGCTCGATCCATGTTATGGTTACCTATTCATGGCACAATTCACATTTGCTTCAAGCACCACACTACCGTCACATCAAGCCGAGCTAGCCATGTGGGTTATGCAACCATATGTTATTGGCTTCAACGTCGAGAAAAAATACATCAGCAAGTAAGATGAGCTTTTCTGTCGGTTCTCTCAATCAGGAAACAAACTCATGAATCATGTATTGATAAGCTAGAATAAAATAATAATAATAATAAAAATCCTAATACATTATCAAAATCTATAGGACTAGATGTTGTGCAAAATACACACATACAACGATGGCAAACTAAAGTAAAAGCAAGTGGGGTCAAGAACACGACACACAATATACGTGATTCAGCAAATTGCTTATGTCTATAGAGCTATAGAAATCTTATTAATCAGATGAGATTACAATCACTCAATCTCAACTCACACCCTATAGAGCTTTTTTGCTCTCTCATACAATATGAACTCATTTGACAATTATTTTCTCTTAAAATATGTTGAAAGTCGTATAAAATAAGTCAAATATAACATATATATATATAATAAACGGCGCTGAAAATCCTAATCTGGCAAAAACTGCGTTCTTCGCTCGAGTGGCATATTGACCGCTCATCGAGTGAACGACCAATCAACACTAGCTTGAGTGGGGTGTCAAGCGAGGTTTGAGCAAACACTAGGATTTGTGTCTCGCTCGAACTCACTATCGCACGGGACTCGAGCGAACTCACAGGTTGAGTTTTGCTCGAGCCCAATACTGTCGAATGCATGTCGAGAGAACTCATGAATTGAACTTCACTCAAACGAATGTTTAGCAAACACTCTATTTCTCGATTTTTAACTCCAAAATCAATCTTCACATATACTCAAACACTAAAATCATACTATCTAACACGTGTAATTTGGTGCAAAAGAGTTTTACCAAGTACACAACTCAAGGGCCCTGTAACGGACCCCGTATCCCAAGAATTTTTGACCTTTTAACTTCAGCAACACCAGATTGTATTTGTGAAGCTAGCTTTATATCTATTTGACACAGCATTGAATGGGAGAAAATAGAACGGCCAAGCCCATATTTTGAGTCATTTTCTACACAATGAGGTGTATAATGTATGTTTGGACCTTTGGGCCAATTTCTATTATTGGGCCCGAGAGGCCCATGTTAAGATTTTGTGCTAGACAACCCTCTCTGATTAGGTTAAAAAAATGCTCTAGTACCCGAATCGTCAAAAAAACCTACTTACCATAAGCAGTCAGAATATACTTAAGGGATTAAAAAATTATCTTAATTCATTTCATCTAATTATTATTAAATTTTTAAATTTTAAAACAAAATATAATAAATAATTTAATCTTTTCAAATCTAAAAAAAATATATATTAAAATAATTATATTATAATAATATATTATTCAACTGATCTCAATTCATATCATTTTAATTCAACTCACTATTCAATCGTCTCATGTTATTAATTTATTAAAAAGTTATAAAAAAGCGTAATCTGATTTTACAGCCGTTCTTCTTGTGACCCGATCATGACCCGTTCAAAGTCTGAACTTCAAACTTATCAATTAAGGACTAGCTAGCAACATCATCTTTTTCTAGAAGCTACGAACATTAATCATATATATTCATTCATTTAATTTTCTCATTCTTTTGCGTAAATCAAGGGAAGTCAGTGCATTAAATCAACACGTGGTTTAATTCACCATAAATAATCAAAGGGTCCAAATCGTAAATCTTACTATACAGAGAACAAATGCTAAAGTCCACTTTGAACAAGTGGCAGTTTGGATTCAACGATAAGATAGATAGTTATAGATAAAATATAAAAATTAAAAAAAATATTATTTTTTAATAATATTATTATTTTTAAATTTAAAAAAATTAAATTAAAATTTGAAAAAATTAAATTATTTATTATATTTTATAAAAATTTAAAAAAATTATAATAATAAGATGAGATGAAAAATTCAAACCTACCTTGACCAACTATTGATTTGATGACCAAAGTTGTTTTTCATGTGACAAACAACTCATCACAATAATTCATTATGACAATCCCAATAAAAATAACATTCCTCATATAAAATAAGTGCTCATTTTCTTTTCTTTTAAGATATATATAAGAAATTAAAGTGTGTTGTTGCCAAAACACTTTATTATTTTTTAATCCCAATGATTTTCAAGCATCTATTATTTTCCTATCAAACAAAACTTATTTAAATTAAAAAAAAAAACTCAACTTAAATGTAGAAATAAATAATTCTCTTTGGGTTTGAGCGTTGGTTTTGATTTTACTTTTTAGTAAGTTTTTTGTAAGGAAATAATAGAGTCTTTTAGATTTTAAAAGTTTGAAAGTATTTTATCTTCTAAGAAAATAATAGATATTATGAATTTTTTTATCTAAATATAATTTAAAATATATTATAAATAAGAGTATGTTATTAAGTCATCTCAAATTTATTGCTCAAATGAATTCCAAATGGTCGATTCAAGTGGTTAAGGCATTGATCTTGGAGTATCATTCCCTTTAAAATTTAAGGTTTAACATTTTATATGTGTAAACAATCATTTGGAGCCACATCCTTAATAAAAAGTCAAAGATTCAATTAATTTCGTGTGAAGAAATTTTTAAAAGTGCGGTGCATAAAATCAGAATTTACTCTGCAATGGTGGATCCGACATAAAAAAAATAATAATAATAATAATAAACCATGTTCAAAATAAAAAGGAGTTTTAAAAAAATTAAAACCTTAAATTTGAGTGTAATAAATCACATTATTAGTTTCAAATGACCGTGTAAGAATAAACAATTGTCAAGGACAGGTCATGGTCGCAGACATAAGTTGAATAAGAAATAATAATAATATTTTAATTAGATTAAATAATTGACGCATTATTATTGCCTCAATATCATATTTTAATATATAATCGAACGGTTGAAAATAGCTTTAACCATTCTCCTCAACTCAAGCTACAGCTTCTAACTGAACGAACGGCCGCCACTGCTTATTTCTCGGCCTTTTTTAATTTGAGGGGTTGTGTCTTCCGGACAAGCATTGGTTGAGATCGAAGATGGAGTGTGATCGGAGAGTTGGGGTGGCGGTGGACTTTTCTCCTTGCAGCAAGAAAGCGCTGAAATGGGCTGTGGACAACGTCGTACGGGACGGGGATCACCTTATCCTCCTCAACGTACGCCCCGAAGGGAACTACGAGGATGGCGAGATACAGCTCTGGGCAGCCACGGGTTCCCGTATTTATCCTCTCTCTCTCTCTCTGTTTGTTTCCTAATAAATTTCCTTTCTTTTCTCTTTTATTTTTTTCCTGTCGGTAAAGTAAGAACTCGGATTTATAGAATTGTTGAAAAATAGAAGGATCTCCTCGTTAATTTTCGTGATACAGAAGCAATTTTGATAAAGGGCTTGTGTTGGTTATAACCAATTTGATCTTTTCTTCTTCGTTACTATGGGCTGCCTTGGGCCCTATGATCTCAGGATTTAGTTTAGTTTATGGGATTTTCTCCAGTTATCTCCGTGCCTTCTTCAAAAACAAATCTGAAATGCTTGAATGCTTGAATTTCTTTACGAATTTTAATTAAAAACAAAACTGGGTGGAAAAAATGCACATGATCGATCTAAATGGAACTAAAGAAGATAGTATTTTGCGGATAAATTTTAGAATTTGTTTTTGGTTCACAACGATTTTATTTTGTGTTTTTATCCATAGCTTTTTGTTAGTGACATACCTGCTGAAATTGTATGGTTTAAATACAGACTCCTTTTCCATTCCATTTATTGTTGCTCATGGATGGTTGTTTCTCTATTTGCCTATATGCAGCCTTAATCCCTCTAAGGGAGTTATCTGATCCTATTATTATGAAGAGGTATGGAGTGAAGCCTGACCCCGAGACCCTAGACATTTTGAACACTGCCGCTGGGCAAAAACAGGTACGGCCGTATCTTGTTTAGATGTGTGATATCTGGTGCTTCTGATGTTATTGTAATTATCAATCACAGTAATATTTCGGGGTGGGAGCAGATTATGGTGATCCTGAAGATTTACTGGGGAGATCCTCGTGAGAAGTTATGTGAAGCAATTGATAAAATTCCTCTGAGCTGCCTTATTATAGGGAACAGAGGGCTGGGCAAGATTAAAAGGTAAAATCCCATTTCCTGCTTCAATCAATTGTGATGTTTGTTTGTGTTATTTTAGGTATTTTCTTTTCTAAATGCTCTAATTTGTGATGTGGATGGCATTTCTTAGTATAGATAGTGCTTTTAGGTGGCTACCTGAGTAATCAAGTTTTATAATTTATATTGACTTCTCGAGGCAATGATGTGATGCGAACTTTGATTTTTCTCCCTAATTATCCTCTTATGAAGCTAAATACTTCATGCTTCCACCGTTAAGTGGTAAAAACCCCAAGAGGTTGGCTCAAGTGGTGAAAGCCTTCGTCTTGGGGTATCACTCCCTTCAAGATCCAAGGTGCAACACCTCATGGGTACAAACAATCCTTTGGGGCCACACTCCCCGGTGAAAAGTCAACGATTTAACCAGTTTCGTATAGGGAAATTTCTGAAAGTGTGGTGCACGAGACTGGAGTTTACTCTGCAGAAGTGGATCCAAAGGGCCCTCTTCGGACCTGCCTTGGAGAGGTTTTCCAAAGGTGGTTAAACTATTCTGGGGGAAGTTGACCCAAAAGTTATGGGCCATTTTTTTCGGTATGAAAATAATATGCATCACCATATAGCTGTCAAGTACTCGAGTTTGTTGCCAGCTTTGTTAGTAAAAATGATTTTCACTGGAGTGGATAAATAAGCATAAGACTTCAGATGCACAATTTCTGGGGCAACTGTTGGTCGATTGTGGGTCCTTCTGGGATTTGATTGGATTTGTTTTGCTTTTGTTTGAATTTTTACAGGGCTATATTAGGCAGTGTCAGCAACTATGTTGTGAATAATGGTTCCTGTCCTGTTACTGTGGTGAAGATTGCGGAGCATTGAACACTAGTTCCATATACCTGTATGTGCTCTGGGAATAAGTGCAAAACTCTTTGCCAGCTGACTCCTACTTCACTTGGTAGCTGTGAAAATTTTTCTTTGTCAATGATGGGTTGCTTTCCCTGTATTTTATGGCAAACAAACTATTATACAACACTTCTGGTAATGCAAAATAAGCACTTTTTAGTTAACTTTTTGGATGTGATTTTGTTGGTATTGGTAAGACGATCAAAGCAAGTTTTGCTTTGAAATGAAACAAGCAAGGCCTAAGAAACAGTTGTTGCAACAAGTAGCTTTAATAATATCAATTGGCAAGGGAGAATCATACAACGTTTGCACCAATTTAGGAGCTTGTGACTTTCTGTATATGGCCTCTTCTTGTTTTGGTGGTCACAACTTCTTTACTTTCTTGATTCCATGTAAATTTTATTGGTCCTAGATACCCATGGCTGTATGTGTGCTCAGAAAGTTTTGATGATTTTGCAGTCCACCATCAAAACTATTGCGCATTTTTTTGTGCCTTTTAGCTTCTATAAAACCAGGAGTTCAATAAAAAGTTATGCACAAGGATGTGATATAACTTTTTTTAGAAGATCTACGAGTCTCATCCAAACAAGACATTATAACCTGACCTCTCCATGTTTGGTTCAAATTTTATTTCATCTCATGATCTGTTCCTGCAAATCCCATAATCATCTCAGGCACAATTTTCTTTTCCCCAGTACAAACCCCACCCATAACCTCTCAGTTATCTTTATCTCTACCTCTACACTGCAATCTACCCTTGTCCAAAGCTCTTTGAATCGGGGTGGCAGGCCAACACTACTCCCCCATAGGTTCAATAGCTTTTGGAGACTGTTGAACTATCAAAATGCCACGGTCACTCACCTACCTGTAACATCTTCAGACCATAATCTCATTTTGTTAAGCATCACTGTTAATTTTCCTGCACTCCCAAAGCTATTCAGACCAGTGAAATATGAAATTTGGGCCAACTTCATCAATTTCACTTTCAAACGCTAGAATCTTGATCTTCAGAAGATCTTGATGATCGAATCCAACTTGTCATCACTCTTGATTCATAAATTTATTTCGAAGTTAATGGCTGATAGATTAAAATTGCATGTGTACTTTCAACAACCTCTTGTTCTTAGGAAGAAGAATTCTCAGCTGACCAAAAAGTAAAAAGAGAAGAAAACCAACACAAGAGGAAGAACCATTTTAAAATTTTCATCAGTCTGTAATTCTCATGCAATGCTGAACTAATTTATGAAAGTATCATAAAGACTGAGCAAGTTGTGTCTTTACGTTTGGAAGTTGGGCAAGTTAGTTAGCAGAAAATTACCTTTGCCTTTGCAAAAGATGTATGCATGCAAATATTCTTCTGCTGATATTTTTTAAGGAAGTTTGACCTTTACCAAAATCCTACCTAGTTCGAATTTCTTTAGTTCTTTTTGGTTTTTTTTTTTTTTTTTAAAAGTTGAATTCTGTTGGCAGAAAATACTCCAGGGTCCAGAATAGTAGAATACAGGCTAAACAATAAATGGATAAGCATGCTTGCAATTGCAAACCGGTAGGAATGCGCGTTATTGGTTACAAGAACTAGGCACATCGAGAGGATCTTGATATAATATATTACAAACTCTTCAAATTTAAATGAAAACCTCGGATTATTTATATATATTACTATACTGCATAGCATGTTGAATTGTCGAGCCAGCTTAAACAGCCTATAAATCTAAGACCCATCAGTGAATAGAGCACCATGTCCACTAGATTTCATGAGCTTCTTCAGCAAAAGAACAAGAATTGCAATGGTCAGTCCAACAGCAGCCCATGTAAACAAGCGATCATCAGCCGCTTTATGAACCCTTGGCTTTTGCAGCTGCTGATCATTTGAGCTATTGGACGGAACCTCCTTTGAAACCCTAACTTCTGCAGGGCTGGACTCGGCATTTAAAGGGACCTCATGCACTTCTTCAATAATCCTATCACCACCGGCATCTTGCGAATTCACCTGGGCTTCACCCTCACTGTTTGTGCTCTGTTCTTCGGGAGCCTCTGAGGTGCCATCTTGAGGAACAGGGGGTATCTTGCTTAGCATATATTCATGAATCTGTAGTTATTTTGATCAGAACAGGGTTTGACAGTAATGAAAAAACATGTGAACTGCGACGAGATCTTAAGCGCTACTACCTCATAAATTAGCTTTTGACGTTCAGGAGCCCCAAACTTTGGGGGTGTTTCACGAGATTTTATGGCCAGATCTCGCCTCTCTTCCTTCTTGTAGTCCAGTGAGCCCAGTGCACCATTTGGATTTGTGGGCATAAATGCCATAAGTGCAACTAATGCCGTCCGCACTGCCAACATTAACAGTATATCAGCCAGGTAAGAACTGTTTGTTTGCTTGATTAATTCAAGGGTTAATCATTTTAAACTGGCGAGTATCTTCATCCATGTGAACCACAATCATCATTAATCCTTAAAAGTAAACATGGGTAGCAAAAAATAATGAAACTGTAGCTTTCACGTTGATATATTGCCAGATACACGTACATATTGATCCAGTTTAGCCAGATATACCACCCCGTTTCCACCACAGAACTAAAGTCTACTCCAATGAACGTGCCATGAGTTATAGACATTCAAAAGCAGAAATTAGAAGACCATGACAAAACACCCAAGCCAAACTAAGCTCAGGCCGGATAATTGGTCCAGGGAAACATGGAAAGACCATACAAATTAATAGTACTGCCAACATAAAAGATCAGAGAAGAATTCAAACAAAAAAAGTTAAAAAAGCCATTTGCTACAACTACACAGCACATTCATGGTTGGTGATATTTATACATGGGGGATTACACCCAGGTAGAGCGGTTGGCTGTTAACTGACTGGTTGGGTTCTGAGCCTCTCCCCTATGACCAGCAGCATGTTCTTGCTCTCGTAATTCATGAAGACGGAAAGTGCATGCATTTTTATAAGCATAAGACAATCAAAGCCATAAAATGTGTTTCCAAATCTGATACTAAATCGCAGGATGCTATTTAACACAAACGTCAGGGGTATAGTTAGAAGAATGATGTTTACCACTCCACGACGGCTGCCAATGCTCAGGATGATGATTTGATATGCTTAAGCAAATCTTGGTTTGGGTTTCGAAACGTCCATTCGGCTGAAAAAAGGGCATTAAAGTTATTAGCACTGTCATAATTTCATGATTAAATGAATAATCAGCCGACACCCCAAAAAGACGACAAGCACATTAAAATGACTGTATTTGGGAGAGAGAGCCAAAAAAGAAAAATTACAGTTAACAACATAAACGAAGGTGGCTTCAATGGGTATTCTGCGGGCAACTGGATCCTTCCATGATAGATTCCGCCTTCAAATTCAGTATCACGGGGTCCCCTGATTGCAAATTGCCATTCAAATACATTTTCCTGAAAACGAATATCAAGTGCTTACTTACACTACTGATAATGCTACATGAACAGCAGAAATTAGCTCAAATTGCATATAGTGCAAATATTTCCGCAATTCTACCCACTCGAGGCTTTTTTGTCGCAAGAGGGAAGTTTTGCGAAAAAATAAATAAGGGAAACAAGCTCAAAATTGCCTATATAGAACCACCGTTCAACAGCGTCAGAAATATCTAAATCTAGACACGATATTCAATATACAAGAGATCAAAAATTGGATTATTACCGCCATTTAATTATCTAATATCAGCTATATGCAAAAATACCGGAAAGAGGAGAAACTCGATACTCAATTGCAGGAGAAATCCATAATCCGCATAGTCAAATTTAAACGAATTGAATTGAGCAATAGGGCCATCTATTCTCCAATTTCATTCAATTGTCTAACCCCACCCCCCAAAAAAAATCCACAATTGCAGCACAGATCCGGTGAACAACATGATTAGGGTAACTCGATTCGAAACCCCAGAATGTACAAATATCAGAATTTGAAAAATACATATCAAAAGAAACAAAACAAGAACATTGAAAGTGTAAAGCAAAACCTCGAGAGGGCGGCTCATGAAATCATCGGAAGGATTAGATTGCATCTCTTTGTACTCCTGCATAATCCGCTTCACCGCCGGGTTCTTCAAGTTGTACTTGTCGGCCGCCATTGTTTTATCCGACGCCGAGATCCACCCACCACGGTCCGACAAAACGGTATATACGCTACGCCTATACGTATACGAACATCGACGGAGCTCTTAATTAGATATGAAAAAGATTGAAAGAAGTGTCTTCAATTTAATGGTCAGAGTCCCGGAATCCAACTCGTGACGTTGTCTGTGGAGCTGACACGTCATTTGAAGTGCGTTTTTGTACGTGTCGCTCTTTCATTGGAAATGCCGGATAGAAACTATGGCCACTTCAAAGTCCAGCCCAGAGAAATCGGTTGCTTTAATAAGCCTTTCGTGGCATGTTAGGACTAATTAAGTCGACTTCCTACGACGTTATAGCTAAATGGCCTATTTAAGTAAAAAAATATCTTGAGGAAGCCTTGATTAAACCGACATTCATTTATTTTATCTTAAGAGCATTCTCATTGGCTCGGTCAAATGAAAAAATTATCTAAAATTTAGATAACTTATATAAAAAAACTCTATATCGAATTTGTCATTTTCAAAATAATTTATATTTTTACTACAGTCATTGGTCAAATATAGAGAACCATAATTGGTTCTCTAAATATTAAAATATTAATTTCTCACTTCAAGCAAACAAATTAAATTAATTAGAATATAATTAATATTTAACATTTAGAATATAATTATTATTAACATTTGATAATACTTTTTTAATATTAATTTAATTAGAATATAATTATTATTAACATTTAATAATAATTTTTTAATATTAATTTAATTAAAATATAATTATTATTAACATTTAATAAAACTTTTTTTAATATTAATTTAATTAGAATATAATTATTATTAACATTTAATAAAACTTTTTTTAATATTAATTTAATTAGAATATAATTATTATTAACATTTAATAAAACTTTTTTTAATATTAATTTAACTAGAATATAATTATTATTAACATTTAATAATAATTTTTTTTAATATTAATTTAACTAGAATATAATTATTATTAACATTTAATTGGTAAAACTATAAAATGTGATAAAAATAAATTTAATTAATTAATTATTAAAATAATAATATTTTAGTATTATATAAAATGTGAATGGTTAATCCAATGTGGGGATTGAATTTAAATGGAATAGATAAATGTAAAAAAGTGTGATATTGGTAAATTTTAAAGATACATTTACCCAAGCCAATGAGAATGCTCTAACAAATTGTCCGTTGGCACTGTAGCTACTTTCTAACTAAGATCTTCTTTGTGTAATAAAGTAATTCTCAAACGAGTAATGTTACCCTTACAATTCTTTTATAATCATAATTTAATTTTAAATTACTAATGAAATCATGTCTCTCTATTAAAAATAAATTTTAATATTATAAAATTACCAGCCATTTTATGCAAAGTTATAAAATAGTTATAAAATAATTATAATATTATTATTTTCCTTTTCAAATATTCTCACATATTTTATTTTCAAACATCACTCAAATACAAAACACTTATAAATTTTAAATTTTTTTATCTAATCATTACAACTTTCTTAAACTTAACAAAACACAAAAATCAATACAATTTTTTCAAATTTCAAATCAAATATAATATTAAAAAATTATATTCAAACAATTTTTTAATATTTTTATTCAACTTTTATTCTCTTATTTCTAAAAACCCAATAAAACATATTAATTCAAACTATATTACAGCTACAAAAAAAATTTTATAAAAATAAACTTATAAACTGATACAATTTTATGTAAAAGTCCAAATCACACGGCCCATACTCGAAAATGACTAATCAATAATATAATTAGAGTCTTATTGAAATATTATAGAGAGTAAGAATTTCTCTTTTTTAAATAATGTGGAATCTCTTACACAACATATCCTTATCACTTATTAGAATAAGATATTACAATATTAATTATACTTTTTAATAAAAATAATTTTATTATATCATATTAAATTACGTTAATTTATAGATTTATTTTTTATAAAACTATTTTGTGATTAAAGCTTTTCTTATTTCCAAATAAACTTTTTGGCATTCAAAACTTGACGTATTTGTCAAGATTTTTTGTTTTTTTAATGAATTGTATTTGTCAAGTTGAAGATGGAACACATGAGCATGGTTCATGCACAAACTGAAGCCTGTCGCTCTCTAAAGAAAACCATAAAGCAAGAGTGCAGGCTTCAAGAACTTTTCAAGTACAAAAATCATTCTTATTATCTCTGTATTGTACATGAACCATTTGTCTGTGTTAGAATTACCTCTCCTAACTCAGTCAGCAAGACCGAGTCTTCAGCTCTCAAAGATTATCTACAACAGAAGGAGGATATCTAGCATAATTCAAAATTCAAATGCTGTACATAGCTAGACGATACCAGTTTAAATTTTAAATTTAGTTTTGAATGTAACTATGGATAAACACTACTGTAACAGAAAGGTTTATATATACTGTAATATATTACTCTGTTTTGGTATTGAGTACCAAAATAGTTCTCCAACCTTTTTCATATTTTACATGGTATCAGAGCAGCCATATGCTAACGCCTATTTTCATTGATCCTAATGGCTACCTCTTCTACTTCCGCCCACTTTCTTTTTCCTAATGTTGCTCATCTCGAAACTATTAAATTTGATGGTTCCAACTATCTTAGTTGGTTATCCCTTATTGTTCCTATTCTTCGCAGCTATGACTTGATGGGCATCGTCGATGGATCTGATCCATGCCCTCCCAAGCTTCTGCCCTCAACTTCTGATATTAATCCTGCTTATTCCCTTTGGGTTAAGAAGGATCAATTCATCTTAAGTTGGCTTAATGCCTCTTTATCTGAGTCTGTTTTGTCTACCCTCTATGGTCTCCATACTTCTCATGAAGTTTGGCGTGCTCTTGAACTCAAGTTTGCCTCTGATTCTCGCTCGCGCATCACTCAACTAAAATGCCAACTTCAGACTCTTCATCAAGGGTCTAAATCTTGTACTGATTTTATCAATCTGGCCAAGTCTTTTGCTGCTCAACTTGCTGCTACTGGTCGTCCCATAGATGATGATGATCTTGTGTCCTACATCATTGGTGGCCTCAATCCTCCCTTTAATCCATTCATCACCTCTTACTCGTTTGCCTCTCGTGAATCAAGTCTTTCCTTGGCAGATTTCACTGTTGAACTTCTTTCGTTTGAACTCCTCTTAGACAACCAACATCAACAGGTTGCTCCTGAGTCCACTATGGCATTTTTATCTCGCCACCCTTCACACTCATTTCCTAAGAAATATAAACACTCTTCTTAGAAATTTGCGCTTCCAAAACCTTCCAACTTTGCTGCTCCTAAGCCTTTCCACAACCCCAATCCATCTCCTACACCTCGATCTCCTTATCAAATTTGCAGCAAGTCTGGTCATCGTGCTCTTGACTGCTATCATCGGATGGATTATGCCTACCAAGGGCGTCATCCCCCAGCTCAGTTAGCAGCCATGATTGCACAATCCAACTCTTTCTCTAATGATGATACTTGGTTTGCGGATAGTGGTGCTAATGCACATCTCACTCCTAAGCTTGAGAACTTAAGTCTTCATGAACCTTATAAAGGAAATGAGAACATTACTGTTGGTAACGGTACAGGTTTGGCAATCCACAATATTGGTTCCCTTACGTTACATACATCCCATACTCCTTTCAAATTGTCTCATGTTCTTCATTGTCCATCTGCATCGGCTAATCTTTTGTCTATAAATCAGTTTTGTAAAGACAATTCTTATTTCTTTATACTAACTGATTCTTCTTTTTATGTCAAGGACAAGCACACGGGTCGCATTCTGCTACAAGGAAGGAGTAAGGATGGCCTCTATCCCATCAACCAAAATAAAATCAATAAGTCATCTTTGCTCACTGCCATGTTCGGTGTCAAAGCCCCTGTCAATGTGTGGTACTCACGCCTCGGTCATGCATCTTTTTCTACTGTTTCTCCTATTGTGTCCAACCATCATCTACCTCTTCTTGGGTCGTCTAGCACTACTGAAGTTTGTGCCTCCTGTCAACTAGGCAAGAGCAAACAGCTTCCTTTCAAGTCATCTGTCTGAGTCTCCACCACCCTTCTTCAACTCATTCATACAAACGTGTGGTGCTCCCCAGTTGTCTCTCTTGGTGGATTTCGTTATTATGTTATTTACATAGATGATTTTTCCAGATACACTTGGATGTACCCCCTATTTCATAAATCAGATGTTTTCTTTTCATTTGTTAAATTCAAAGCTTTAGTTGAAAAGCAATTCTCTTGTTCCATTAAACAATTACAATCCGATGGTGGGGGGGAATTTACATCACAACAATTTCGTACATTCTTGGACCAACATGGTATTTTTCATCGCATAAGCTGTCCCTACACAGCTCAACAAAATGGGCTTGCGGAGAGAAAACATCGCCACATTGTGGAGATGGGTCTCTCAATGCTTGCTCACTCTAAATTATCTCACAAATTCTGGGTTGAATAATTTCTCACCGTTGTCTATATAATCAATAGTCTACCAAGTTCGATTCTTCATCATTCAAGTCCTCATTTTCTTCTCTTTCAAACACCACCAGACTATTCTTCTTTCCGTACGTTTGGTTGCCTTTGCTTTCCCTTACTACGTCCATACAACACTCATAAATTAATGTATCGTAGTAAACATTGCATATTTCTTGGATATGGTTATCATCATAAAGGATATCGCTACTTTGATCCCGTTTCTCATAAAATCATTGTTACTCGTCATGTAGTGTTCGATGAAACTGTTTTTCCAGGTAGCTCTCAGGATGTCATCTCTACTTCTCCAGCAAGTGCTGCTCCTGTGCCTGTTTTTCTCCCTGCTGATGCATTTCCCATGTTAACTCCAACGACCTCTTCTAGCTCAGGTATGTCTACACCACTTCCTTCTTTTGTTTCTGACTCTACTCCCCCTTCCTCTCATCCCTCTTCCTTGGTTCCTACGCTACCCATTCCTTCCGTCATACCTGCATTTACACCCTCCCCGAACCCATGTCATCCCATGGTTACCTGTTCTCGCACTGGTTCCCTTTGCCCCAACTCTTTCCCTAACTACCAGCTCTTTTACTCTACAAAACATCATCTCCAAGCACTCAATAGCGTCATTCAACCTACAGAACCCACCTGCTATTCACAAGATTCTACTTCTCCTGAATGGCGAGCTGCTATGGGTCAAGAGTTTGATGCTCTTCTCTCAAATGGCACTTGGACACTATGTGCCAAACCCACTGGCCATAACATTGTTCGCAACAAGTGGGTCTACAAAATCAAACGTAGACCAGATGGTTCAATCGACCGATTTAAGGCGAGGTTGGTTGCTAAAAGGTATGATAAAAAATGTGGAGTTGATTTTACCGAGACTTTTAGTCCGGTTGTTAAAAGCTCTACTATTCGATTAATATTGGCTTTGGCAGTAAACTTTGATTGGTGTATTCGTCAGTTGGACGTATCTAATGCATTCTTGCATGGTCATTTAGATGAAACAATGTTTATGGAACAGCCCCGTGGCTTTATTGACCCTCAATTTCCAGATCATGTATGTCGCCTACACAAAGCTTTGTATGGTTTGAAACAAGCACCGCGTGCTTGGTATTATCGTCTTTCTCAGGCTCTTCTTGATATTGGGTTTTGCACATCTGCTGTTGATTCATCTCTCTTTATCTTGTCAACACCTACAGCTTCCATCTATGTTCTTGTGTATGTAGATGATATTCTAATCACAGGTACGGACAAATCTGTTATACTCTCTACTATCCAACAGCTGCAGCAGTCTTTTGCCATGAAGGATCTTGGTGATCTTGGATATTTCTTAGGTATGGAAGCTCACCGTACCTCTGCTGGTTTACATTTGCGGCAATCCAAATATATTTTAGATTTACTACATCGTGCTGGTATGATTGGTGCTAAGCCATATTCTGCTCCATCCGTATGTGGTACAAAACTTTCCAGTCATGATGGCTCTGCATTATTTGAAACCGAAGTCACTACCTATCGACAACTAGTAGGTGCGCTCCAGTACTGCACTCTTACTAGACCAGATATCGCCTACTCGGTGAATCAACTTTGCCAATTTATGCATGCTCCTACCACATCCCATTGGGTTGCTGTTAAGCAAGTCTTACGGTATCTTAAGGGAAGTGTTGATCATGGTCTGTACTATCGCAAGGGAGCTTCTCAACTGAATATCTATTGCGATTCTGACCGGGCTGGTGACCTGGACAGCCGTAGATCCACCATAGGATATGCAGTATTTTTTTGGTTCAAGTCTCATCTCATGGTGCGCCAAAAAGCAATTTGTCGTGGCTCGCTCCAGTACTGAAGCCGAATACAAGGCTCTCTCCTATGCAACTACTGAAGCTTAATGGCTGCGGATGCTTTTGAAGGAATTATGTCTTCCTTTGTCCTCTCCACCAACTATTTGGTGTGACAACATTAGTGCTATTTCACTGGCTTCTAATCCTGTGTATCATGCACGCACTAAACACATTGAAATCGATTTTCATTTCATACGTGAAAAAGTGCTTAATAAGGACATTATCATTCGATTTATTTCAACCATTGATCAGGTCGCGGACATCTTCACAAAGGGTCTCACTGCATCTCGGTTTGCTGTACTTCATGACAAGTTTCATGTGCTTCTACCTCCCATCAGCTTGCAGGGGGCTGTTAGAATTACCTCTCCTAACTCAGTCAGCAAGACCGAGTCTTCAGCTCTCAAAGATTATCTACAACAGAAGGAGGATATCTAGCATAATTCAAAATTCAAATGCTGTACATAGCTAGACGATACTAGTTTAAATTTTAAATTTAGTTTTGAATGTAACTATGGATAAACACTACTGTAACAGAAAGGTTTATATATATTGCAATATATTACTCTATTTTGACATTGAGTACCAAAACAGTTCTCCAACTTTTTTCATATTTTATAGTCTGGGATGTTACATTTGCTGCTTGTTCAATCACTAGTCTATGTTCTTTTGTCCATGTAAACTGTCTTGGCCAAACTTCTTAGGAGGAAATAATATATTAATGTTTGGGTTAGAACTCTAGATTATTTAATCTATTATGGATTAATTGTTTTGGAGCTATATCTTTATCCAAATGGCAGTCGTATAATCATGTCATTGTGTGCCACGCTGCAGGCCACAGGCCACCTTGATAACATCAGCACATCAAATCAATGTAACTGTACTTGATTATGATCTGTGTTGCGGGGGTAAGAATTTGTCAAACGTTTGACACTATCATATGGAAGAACGTCCTTTAATTTTCGTTTTACTGAACCAAGATATTCTGTACCATTTACCATCCACCAACTACAATTGAGATCCCAGATTGTGAGGTTATCCCCATTTTCATCTGGCAAAGAAGATGTTTTCTTCTGAATACTTTGGCTTTGATGGAGTTGAAGATCAATTCAGTTGTTCTGAGAAAGTTTGGGAGAGAATGGACGAAATGAACGGTGGGAAACACTTGCATTTTAATGCAGAAGCAGATCAGCGGGCTTCTGGCTTTGGTTTTTATCAAAAGGAGTTGTCGTCAGAGGAAGGATTCCTTCTCTCCAAGTATCAACAACAAGAAATGCAACATGTATCCTTGTCGGGTTATGGGCTTGTTGATGATCTGCAGTTCCATATTGGGTCTCCACGGCTGCAAACATGTTTAGAGGAAATCTCAAAGCTTGGAGAATCTTCAACTTTAATTCCATACAATGAACCCAAGAATCGAAACCAGCAACCATTTTCTTTGCTGCTAAACAACTCTGAAAATAGGTTCAAAGGGTTGAATAATGGTGACAGAATAGTTGAGCAAAGTAATGGCATGCCATGTACAAAGGTGGAAGACCGGAAATTGTCAACCGAGGAAATACTGAGGCTAGCTGGAGCCAAGTTCATCCAGTCATCTTCCCAAACAGCTGATTGTCTTTCCACGCTTAGCCATCCTTTTGAGTTTGCCTTCAATGGCCTCTCCAATGAAGAGAACGATGACTCGGAGCTTGCAGAATTCCTTTTTGCTTCTGCTGAGAAAGTAGGCTTTCAACAGTTCTGCCGTGCAAACAAGTTTCTCAACCAGTGTGATCACTGGTCTTCCAAAACAGGGAGCCCTGTCCAGCGAGTGGTTTTCTATTTTTCTAAAGCTCTTCGAGAGAAAATTGATCGAGAAACAGGAAGAATCGCACCAAAAGGCTTGGGAAAAAGTCACTGTATCGATGTTGACCAGGTAATAATGAGTTCAAGCCCCCCGATGCTTGCAAGTCATGAAGAAATTCCCTTCTCCCAGCTTGCACAATTTGCAGGGATTCAAGCCATTGTAGAACACACGGCGGATGCGAGGATGATTCATGTAATTGATCTTGGCATCCGTAATGGGGTGCAATGGACTATCTTGATGCAAGCTCTTGCAACTAGATATGAATGCCCTCTGGAGCTTCTCAAGATTACTGCTGTTGGAACTACTTCAAAACATTTACTTGTGGAAACAGGTAAGAGGTTGGAAAGTTTTTCCCAGTCCTTGAACTTACCCTTTTCTTTCAAGGTGGTTATGATATCAGACATGGTAGATCTCAGAGAAGATCTTTTCGAGCTAGATGCTAACGAAAGAGTTGCTGTTTACTCTGCGTACTTACTGAGGACCATGATTCCTAGGCCAAATCAGCTGGAATCTATAATGAAAGTGGTAAGAAGTATCAATCCATGCATTATGGTTGTCACTGAAATTGAAGCAAACCACAATTCACCTGTTTTCGTGAGCCGTTTCGTTGAGGCTCTTTTCTTCTTCGGTGCATACTTCGATTGCCTAGAAACTTTTATGAAACGGGATGATCCGAACAGAATGGTCATAGAATCACTATTCTTCGGTGAGGCAATTAGGAATATAGTGGCGGCAGAGGGAGAGGAAAGGAGTACTAGAAATGTAAAGATCGATGTCTGGAGAGCCTTTTTTGCTCGGTATGGAATGCTGGAGACAGAGTTGAGCATGTCATCTTTGTACCAAGCAAGGCTGGTGGTCAAGAAATTTGATTGTGAGAATTCTTGCACGCTTGATATGAATGGCAAATGCATGATCATAGTGTGGAAGGGTACGCCAATTTGTTCTCTTTCTGCTTGGAAGTTCCTCTGACAAGAGCAGAAAGGAGGTGAAACATCAATGATACATGTCATTGCTGACAACCCGGTTGTCTTCTTTTCTATTTTAAGTGTACAATTTGAAGGTGCATGTGATGAGGGCAATCCAAAAATGCCTATTATGCTTGATGGTTTAAACGTCTATGACTAGTTTCTATTTTAAGTTGTCGATTTGTAATCTTCAGATCATGCCATTTTGAGGGTTTTAATATGTAAAACATGGGTGAAAATGCAACCGCCATATTTATATCTTTATATTGCTCATATCTAGAGTGTATTGCTAGAGTAGGATTCCTAACTCAGCGGTACTTACTCTCCAAATTAAAGAAACTCTTAGCATTTTCACTGTAATTGGACCCTAACTTGTGTATCAATGAACAATCAATCCTCCGCGGAAAGGATTTCTATCTGAAGAAAACCAAGCCATTGAAAATCTCTCAACTACTAACCAAATAGCTTTCAACTATAGAAATTAACAAAATCCAGAGTGGAGCTGCATAAGTGCAGCCGAAAACATGGTATGTGTATTCATTTCTTTTAACCGGTTACATCTTACAAGCACAACCGTTGCGCAAACTTACAACTATCGAACATCCTGCGTGTGATGTATCGGTTCATGTTTTAGATTCTGACTCCATGTTTGGGAATCTTAAGTTTGTAAAATTTCCCAAGTCGATGGCATATTTGCAACAATTCTTTTAGCTATTGTGCTGCTGCTACATGGGTTCCTATTCTATTTTTATAGTTCGCTAGTGTCCTCGGATAATTTTGTATATCATTGCTTTGGGTTTGATCTTCAATGACTATTTTAGTTCAAATCCATGTTGTCGTGACTCGTGATTCAAGAGAACGATACAAGTTATGGAAGTTTTTGTCCCATAATGAAGTCGAGAGCATCTTCACTTCATTGTCTTATTCTGGATTTTGGACAATCTCTACCGGCGAGGAATCCAAAACGAGAGACAGATGGGAGGGCTATGAGCCTCTAAGAATTATTCATATCATGTCAACACAAACCCATCTTTCTCCATTGGCTCCATGCTTACTTCTTCATTCGCTCTTGACCCTTAAAAAGCCATGAATGGCAGAATAGCACTCCTTGTTTGGGTAACGATACATGTCTCTGAAATATCAGAAGTCACTCTCTAACATGATCCAGAATGTTGAGCCAAATAAGGGACAACTATACATGGCTGGTGTGCGCAGGTTGTCAATTGAAGAAGTCATGAAGGTAGCGAGAGAAAGGTTCATCCAATTCTCTTCCCAAAACTGTGATGATCATTCCATGCTTGGCAGTGTTTTCGGCAGTGCTCCATTTGGTCTCTCCTGCCAAGAAACCAAAGATGTGGAACTAGCATGTCTTCTTTTAGCTTCGGCCGAGAAGGTTGGCAAGCAAGAATTTGATCAAGGAAGCAAACTGCTAAATCTGTGTGATTTCTTGTCCTCCAGGACAGGAAGTTCAGTTCAAAGAACCGTTCACTATTTTACCAAAGCTCTTCAAGAGAGGATTGAGAGAGAAACCAGGAGAATGACATTAAAAGGCTCAAAAAGTAGTGAAGAACATAAATCTCATCAAGAAACAATGATGTATGTGGATCCTGCTCTCATTGTATGTTTCCTTCACCTTCCCTTCTATCAAATTATTAATTTTTCCGGAATCCAAGCAATTGTAGATAGTGTGGCCTCTGCAAAAAAGGTTCATTACATTGATCTTGCAATCAGAAGTGGTGGATGCTGTATAGTGTTGATGCAAGCTCTAGCAACTCGTTTTGAATGCCCAATTGAGCTACTTAAAGTAACTGCTGTTGGAACAACTTCAAAACAAGAAATTGAGAAGACAGGTAAAAGACTAGCCCATTTTGCTGAGACTTTGAACATGCCATTTCTTTTCAAAATAGTAATGGTGAGAGACTTCAAAGATCTCAATGAAGACATTTTCGAGTCAAAGGCCGGTGAAGTTGTTGCTGTCTACTCCCCAGTCATGCTGAATAAAATGTTGATGAAGCCTAGTCTCTTGGAATCTTTAATCAAAGTGCTTAGAGATCTCAATCCATGTGTCATGGTGGTCACCGAAGTCGAAGCAGATCATAACTCACCCACTTTCTTAGGCCGGTTCAGTGAAGCACTCTTCTTCTACAGTGCGTTTTTCGAATGCCTCGAAGTTTGTATGGATCAGAATGATTCTAATCGGATGACATTGGAAGCAACATACTTCAGTCGGGAGATCCGAGATATTGTTGCAACTGAGGGTGAGTACAGAACTTTCAGGCATATGAAGATTGATGCTTGGAGAAATTATTTTGAAAGATACAGTATGGAGGAACAAGAGCTTAGTATCTTATCTTTACATCATGCAGAACTGTTGGTGAAAAACTTTGCTTGTGGTAGCTCTTGCACACTCGATAGGAATGGGAAATGCCTAACTGTTGGGTGGAAGGGAAGGCCAGTTCTTTCTCTTTCTGCTTGGAAATTCCAACGAGAAAAATCCCGGAAAAGGATTTGCAGAATGTTTTCTAAATCTCTTATTCAATAAACCCCCTAACTTTTACGAGTGTTGCGGCCAACCAAACTGAAACAACCGCATTCTGATCATATATATTACTTAAATTTTTCCAGTTGATAATTGTGATGATGATCATAATACTAAACCCCATCAGTAGTGTAATAAAATATGTCAATACATTTATCTGTTGCCTTTTATTTTACTAATATGTTTTTCCTTGAATAAATGGTTGAGAGACAAATGGCAAAATCAGGACCTTAGAAGTTAATAAAGCTGAGCTACTTGATCACGTGAGAAGCTCGTGATTGCATCTGAGGAATCAAGTGTTTGAAGCCGCTGGATCATTACACGTGTTGGCATCTATTTTATCCTATATATTCATAGCTATCCGTGTTGTAAACCCTAATTCATTCATTTTTACATTTTGTTGTTTGAGAGGCTTCGAGATAGAGAGAACAGAGAAGGGCGAATCTAGGATTTGTTAGAGTTTTCACTTAGAGGGAAAAATCAGTGCCATTTTCTAAGAGAGAGTGGGGGCTTTGTAAATACAAGTGGTTCTGAGGCTTCTCAGTGAAAGATATTGATCATTAATAAAGCTCTGAGTTCATTTCTACCGCGGACGTAGACCATTAGGGTTAACCACGTAAATCGGTTGTGTTGATTCTTTCTTTTCTTATTCTTGCTATTTCTTTGATTATTGATTCTTATTCTTGTTATTTCTTATTTTGTTTTTGCAATTTGTATTATTCTCGAATCTTGTTTGGTTATGTCAGTGTATATTCACTATCACACTTTGTTATTTGAGTTCTGTACAAAGAAAGACTTAAAATAATTCTTAACAAGTAGGATGAGTGTAACGCCCCATTCCTGGAGGTCCGGAGAGTTAACTCTTGTAACCTAAATTCAACTTCCATAACATATTTAAATACTTCAATATTTCTAAAAAGTACAAATCCATTTATTTCAAACCAAAAATATATGTTCTTCTACCAGGACACCAAATAAATACATCAATGAGATAATTTAAAAACTCCATAAACATTTAGAAATATCTAGGACTCCAAATATCAAATAACATAAAATCATAAAACCTACTAAAAAAACTCTTCAATAAACTTGTACTCTCAGACAATTATTCCACTACGATCATCGCACCTTACTAAAACTTCCTACTCTTATTCTAAAAATATTTGGAGATAATGGGTAAGTTATTAACAACTCAGTAAGTAGAGAACATATACTAGTGTATAAATAGGAGCATTTACAGAAGTCAGAATGCAGAACAAAACATTTTCATTTTCAGAAACAGGAAGCAGAACATGTTATCAAAATATCAGAGCGAAGATTTAGAAATAATTTCAAAAATATTTTTTGACATAGCATAAATGATCATCAGAACATCATATCATAATAGAAGCCATGTATAACCCTCATGGTAGGGTTGTACATCAAGGATAGCCAAGCAGAACATAAATCACTCTGTCACCAATGTGTGCACTTAAAACAGAGACCATTACTATAATCCGTGATAGGACCGTATCCACTATTATTACCCTTGGTTGGACCGTATCCACTATTATTACATGTGGTTGGGTCATATCCACTATTATAACTTGTGGTTGGGCCGTATCAACTATTATTACCTGTGGTTGGGCCGTATCTACTATTGTAACTCATGGTTGGGCCGTATGCCACTATTATCACTCGTGGCAGGGCCGTAATTGAACAGAGCAGAAACAGAATCAAATTCAAAATCATAGAGTCATGTCAAAGGTTTTCAGAAATCACGTCTTATCCAAACAAAGTACTGAACAAAATCTTCATAACAGAACAAAATCATATCACAACATAATTTATGCACAAATTTCATATTCGCTCTCTTTTTCAAAGTTCAGAAACAGAATGTAAAAAATAAGTTCATGTCTACACCAGTCATGACAGAAAATACTTTCTTCTTAAACAAAATCTCATGAGTAATGTTGAACAAATAACTGAGGTAGTTCAAATTTATTTTCATAACCAAATATGTATATTTTCCAAAAATCAACATAAGCTCATTTTATTTTAATAAAAATCTAGCATAAGAACCCCGCTTATTAGACTTCTTATCTTTTCAAAATTTTCCTCAAATCAATATCGAGTCAACTATAAATCGTCACCTATAAATAATCACGAAATTTCGTAAATTTCTAATCAATCACAAATTTACACCATTTAAGCCTAAGCTTCTACTATATCTATTTTAATCCTTCAATACCTAAAAATCTCATAACATTAAAATATCCTCATTCTCTAAATTTCCTTGATATCAATCAACATTTAAGATAAGTACTAGTAAAATTTCATAAAAAAATAAATAAAAAAATAGCTTTAATCATAATTTAAATGTTCAAAATAAAATTACACACTTACTATAAAAATAATTTGCTACCAATAGTACAAAATAAACATCATATTTATTTTTTGTAAAATTTCTTATATTTCCCACAAAGACCATGTAAAAACAGATTTAATATAAACATAATATCAAATTGAAACCATCCAATAATAAGGGTAATATTGTAATTCCATATCCAAATAGTATGTAAAAGTAGTTTACGTAGACTCTAAAGAAAATGTTGAATGCGTGTACGGTGCAATAGTCGGCGATGCAAGGGCACGAGATACTCATCGAGAAGGGAATGAGAGACGCAACGGCAGTGCTGGGCGGAGGTCGAAGGTAGTCCACGCGGCGGCATAGCACTGAGATTGAGAGAAAGGGAGAGAGATGAGTGAGACGGAGAGGGACGGAGAGGAGAGTTGAGTTCGGGGGTTGCTTACCGAGAGGAGAGCTACGAACTTGGATGGAGTGCAGCGCCCGACGATACTCTCTATGCAGTGGCGATGACGTGGAGGAGGTTGGCGGCGGCGTCGCTCGACTGGGCTGTGTTGAATGGTGGCAAGCAGAAAAGAAATCTGCTCTATTTTTGGGGACTAAAACAAAGGTATCTTCGGTGTTTGTTTGACTGTGGAGGAGACAGGGTGGCTGGGCAGTGGGAGTTGTACCACGGTGGCTGAGAAGGGGTGCAACGGTGGTGGTGCAGGGACGGCTCTAAGGGGGTGGTAATGCAGGGGCAATGGCGGGGTGGAGCTGCGATCCGTGGAGATGCAGTGCATGCACGGGTTGCGTCGATTCTGTATGGGGAGGTGGCTTGAGTTCTAGATGGTGTAGCGGCACTCTAGTCTAGGTTAGAGATCACTTTTGTCTTCCACGTACGAGTTCTATCTATATATGGGGACGGTTGTCATGAAAATAGAATGGAAACGTGCGTGAGATTGGTGCTGCCTGAACATGGAGGCGTGGGGGAGTTAATCGTGTGGCAGCCCTAGCTTGGGGAAAGAGACGACAACCCTATTTTGGGTTTTCTTCATGCACGAAGGATGTGTATTTATAAGTGATTGAAATACTAAAAATAAAACCCTAGAGATGAGAGAAAGTGGGGTGCATGCGTGGGCATAAAACGGACGTGAAATAGTGAAGAACGTGGGGTCTGAAGTAAGGTAACACGGGCTTGAGCTTTCAGTGAATTAAAGGCCTCGACTCAATCCCTAAAAATAACAATTTGTCTTAGAAAAATATCTCGATTTTTTTAAAACAACTTCGCACTAGAACCGGGTGTTACATTCTCCCCCCTTAAAAAAATTTCGTCCTCGAAATTTATTACACCTAAAGCAAAGTCCAAATATTTAATCCTTCACACTTATTCGCGTACACTAAATTGCACTTCGACTAATTATATCTAAACTATAAACCTCAACAATACAATTAAAACCTAAAACAATTCCGAACTCTCTCCATAATCCATGACCCTTATACAAATAGCGAAAAAAACTCTCAGATTATCACATCACTAAAGTTACGCTTCCGCTGCGCACTCTAACAAAATTATAGTCCTAAGAAAAACATTGAATCTCAAACACATACATCAAAAAGAAAAATAACCTCCACAATAACCAGTCCGTACATTTTTTTTTTAAGCTAAGCCTTACAAATAACTACAAGAGAACTCCCAAAATAATATTTAAACCTCCAAATAATAGTATAATCAAATGCTCTAAAATTAAGTCCTAGGTAAACTCAAGTCACGAATTCCCAATTCCTTAGGAGATCTACTTTCAACCAAAAATTCTCGCTTCCATAGCACATACTAATCTATCAAACACTTAAAGCTAGAGTCTCGTAGATATAAAATATTGGGTCTACTCCCTTTGAAAACCTTTTTAACCAAACTTCAATATTCTAAACTATATAACTAGACATGTTCTATGCAAGCATGATTAATCCCAACTCAACTAAGACAGTAAGCTTTCAAGAAGAAAAAGAGTGGGGTACCTGTGATCGCATTGTTATCGCCCCCAACATATTCAGCTGTCAATGCAAACACTCGAGCCAGTCCCATTCTACATTGATTGTTTTCCTGTGTCATCTATCGGGGACCTGCAGGTGTGTTGGTCTTATTCTTATCGTTTGACAGTAATGGGCATTCTCTGATGAAATGGCCAATCTTTCCACATCGGAAACATGACCCATTTTCCTTTCTACACTCCCAAGTGTGTACGTGATTACAAAACTTGCAAGGGTTATTTGATTGATAACCCTGCATTTGATTTTGTCCCGAGCTGTTCCCATCATTTCTCTTCTTCCATGACCCTTGATCCACACTAGAGTATCCATGTGGAGTAGCTCTCTTTCTCTGTTCCTGCAATTCAGCACTTCTTTTAAGATTCTGCTCCACTAGCATCACTTTATGTACCAAGTCTGAAAAGCTTTGAATTTGTAGCACCATAACCCGTTCGTAGATCCTGTGATTTAAACCCTTTTCAAACCTCCGGGTTTTCTTCTCCTCATTGGGAATCAAATATGAGGCGAAGCATGATAACTCTGCAAATTTTGCAGCATACTGGCATACTGTCATAGTCCATTGCACTAAGTTAGTAAACTCTTGGGCTTTAGCTTCCCGGTCTGCTTTCGGAAAGAAGCGATCGAAGAAGTTTTGCTTAAAGTGAGGCCAGCTCACTTCTCCAGTTCCACCAGCGTCTTTGATGGCTTTCTCAGGGTTCCACCATCTCTTCGCTTCTCCGATCAATTTAAAAGCTGCAAAACAAACTTTCTGTTGATCAGTGCACTCCAAAATACTGAATATCTCTTCGATGTCCTGAATCCAATCCTCAGCTGCATTGGAATCGCCTCTTCCATCAAAGGTGGGCGGATGAGTGCAATTAAATTGCTCAAACGTGCAGCCCCTCTCGTTGTTGTTTTTGTTCAAATCTCCAAGGTTTCGAACTCGACGACAAGCAGCCATCCTGAATTTCTTAAACTCAATTAAAAGTTCTAGAAAAAGAAAACAAAAAATATATAAACAAAATATAAATACCAGTTAAAATATTTAAAAAAAAACAAGTAAAAAAATAATTAAATAAATCAATAAAATCTTGAACTCGTTTTACCCATTCTTAGTCATATCTTTACCAACTCATATAGTCTTTCCTACCCTCTATAATTGTAAACCCGACAACGCTCTAAACTCTCGTACATTTTTAGAATCTAAACCACAAAAAATCTAAATCTTAAATTATAAAGATTATCTCCTATAGTCCCCCAAATTAGCTTGTCGAATATGAAATCCCTAAACTTCAAAATCTCAAAACTTAATCATAAAGTCTTGCAAAATCTAACACCTTAAATATCCACATAATCATCCTTATAGTCCTCAAGTTCCTATACTGAAATTTTTACACCCTAGGAATATGATGTTCGCAGACCCCTGAGGTGTAAAGGTCGTTGTGGTCTAACAACAAATTAATTAGAATGAATAGATCTAATTCAACTATTAGTTCCAGGTCGACTATGCCTCCTGACATAGTTAATGAAGAAAACTGCTCTTTTGAAGAAGCAATTTCAATTCCCTCTGTGCTGAAATCCTAGAAGATATGAAAGTCATCTGTGAATGATGATGAGATTGCGGATATCATATCCTATATACTGCCTGTCCAGCTCTCTCGTTGCTGACTCCTGGTTGATGTGAACAGACAAACAACGGAACATGCGGACAAAAATGTTGAAAAAAACTGACCACATAAACCATATAAAATGCAGGCTGCATTGTAATCTCCCCCTCACGTACATACGTTTTCCTTCAAGTGCTTATCCGAGTACCAAGTCTTCTTGTTGTTGTATCTACTCCATGTTGTCTATTACATCACTGTTTAATTACTATTCTAATGTTCTTCAAGTCCTTGTCTTTTCTTGGCTGAACTTCTTAGGTTTCTTTGTTCTGATTTGCAATTTCTCTTATTTATTCATAAAACATTTGTATAAACTATATTGATTTAATTGTTCTGGAGCCATAGATATATAATGTCCATCCAAACCGCATTAATATTATCAAATCATCGTGTGCCGAGCGGCAGATCGGCTTGATAACCTTGATAACATCAACATAGTTCAATGTCAATGTATCTGTACTTGATTTTTGGTGTGAGCATTTATCAAATGCGTCATGCGTGATGCTTGCTATATAACATGAAATGCTTTATAAATTTAGAGTAATCTGTTCGTTTATGTTTGAATCGTTGCGTATATATTGTAATAAACTAGCACCGGGTACCATCTACCAGCAAACAACTACATTTGAGATCCCAGATTGTGAGGTTTTCTGCAGCAATTTTAGATGGCAAACAAGGTGTTTTCTTTTGGAGAGGAGTTTGGCTTTGATGCAGTTGAAGATAACTTCAACTGGTCCGAGAAAGTTTGGGAGAGTATGGACAAGGTGAATGGTGGGAAATACTTCCATCAAGAGGATTTATCAGATGAAGATTTCAATTTCTCCCAACATCAACAACAACAAGTATCTTTCTCAGAAAATGGGTTTCTTGATGATCTGCAGTTCCATGCTGCATCTCCACCGCTTCATACATGTTTAGAGGAAATTGCAAAACTTGGTGAATTCCCAACTCTAATCCCAGAAGTTGAACCCCGGAAGAGGAAGCGGCAACGATTTTCTTTAGCCTCCCTTGAGCTCCTAAAAAATTATGGAAATAGGTTCAAACAGTTTAATGGGGACAGAGTAACAGAGCCAAGTAATGATGTCGCATGCACGAAGGTGGAAGACCCGAAACTGTCAACTGAGGAAATCGTGAGGCTAGCTGGCGCAAAGTTCATCCAGTCCACTTCCCAAGCCGCCGATGGTCCGTCCGGGCTTAGCCATCCTTTTCATCTTGACTTCTGTGGCCTTTCCGATGAGGAGAGAAGAGATGTGGAGCTGGCTGAATCCCTTTTTGCTTCTGCTGAAAAGGTGGGCTCCCAACAGTTTGAGCGTGCAAGGAAGTTTCTCAACCAGTGCGATCACTTGTCTTCCACTACGGGGAACCCCGTCCAGCGAGTAGTTTACTATTTTTCTGAAGCTCTGAGAGAGAAGATTGATCGTGAGACAGGAAGAAACACATCAAAAGACTCGGGAAAAAGACCATCTATCAATGTTGAGGAGGAATTAATGAGTTCAAGCCCCCCCACGCTTGCAGCTCATGAAGAACTTCCCTTTTCCCAGGTTACACAATTTGCAGGGATTCAAGCCATCATAGAAAACACGGTGGAGGCGAGGAAGATTCACATAATTGATCTTGGCATCCGTAATGGGGTGCAATGGACGATCTTGATGCAAGCCCTTGCAACTAGATGTGAATGCCCTCTTGAGCTTCTTAAGATTACTGCCGTTGGAACTACTTCAAAACATTTGCTCGTGGAAACAGGTAAGAGGTTGGCAAGTTTTGCGCAGTCCTTGAACTTGCCATTTTCTTTCAACGTGGTTATGGTATCAGACATGCTAGATCTCAGAGAAGATCTTTTCGAGCTAGATGCTGATGAAACAGTTGCCTTTTATTCTGCATACATACTGAGGAGCATCATTACTTGGCCAAATCAACTGGAATCTATAATGAAAGTGGTAAGAAGCATCAATCCATGCATTATGATTGTCACTGAAGTTGAGGCAAGCCACAATTCACCTGCTTTTGTGAGCCGTTTCGTTGAAGCTCTTTTCTTCTTCAGTGCATTCTTTGATTGCCTAGAAACTTTTATGAAACGGGATGATCAAAACAGAATGATCACAGAATCAAAGTTCTTCGGCGAGGGAATCAGGAATATAGTGGCAGCAGAGGGAGAGGAAAGGAAGATCAGGCATGTAAAGATTGATGTTTGGAGAGCTTTCTTTGCTCGGTATGGAATGGTGGAGACAGAATTGAGCAGGTCGTCCTTGTACCAAGCAACCATTCTGGTTAAAAAATTTCATTGTGAGAAGTCTTTCACGCTTGATATGAACGGGAAATGCCTGATTACTGTGTGGAAGGGTACTCCAATTTGTTCTCTTTCCGCCTGGAAGTTCCTTTCACAACAGCAGAAAGGTCAATGACCCTGTTAATGTACAAATACCATGTTGGGAAATTCAATGTCAAAGACTCAAAACATGAACAGCTAGCGTGCATGTTGATATATAAATGCAGTTTGTGTTGAAGTATCTTTAACAACCTAGTGTAAAAGACATTGAGCCTTGCATCTTTAATACTGACGTTTTGATTATTCTGTGATTAAATTAATATAAAAGATTATTTATATTTGAGGTGATCTCATTAAGACTGTTCATCTGGATACCCAGCTATATCCAGACTCAGACTCGAATGTGTAACGTGTCTTGGTTACCCGTCCAAGTTAATCCGAATTATAACCCTAGCAGTTACCTAGAAGAATCTGAATTTTTGAAACCTGGGTATTCAAATAAACCAAATTTTGCAACAATAAATTCTACTTTTTTGCATTTTTTGTTTTCCAAATTTGGAGTACGCGGACTGTGGGTACTAAGCTTTAAGCCTGATACCCGCCTCACGTACTTGTACGCATCCCAAATATGGACGGGTGGATAATCTGGTTATCTGTCGTAAAATTCGAACTGAAAAAGAAAAAAAATCAGCTTGGATGAATAGTGCTAGATCTCACGACAAATAATAGTGCATTCAAGTACGTTTAAAACTCAAACCAATCTCAACTCATAATTATAATTTTTTTAAATTTCAATACAAAATATAATAAACAATTCAAAATTTTCAAATCTTAAAATAATAATAATATTAAAAAATAATATTTTATCAATATTTTATCATCTCAACTCATTTAACTCAATTCAATTTAACATCTAAATGCAACCTACACCAATATGCAAGGAAGAAAAAACAACCCTCTCTTTTGAAAAGTTCTTTTCTCCTCCTCGTTAAAACTAGACTTGTGCAAGAAACAACCTAACCCGATCCGTCCGCTTGACCCGAACTGACCCGCACCGAAAAACACGGGTTTGAATGATGCACGGGTTCGACCCGTCCAACCCGCTAAATCTCAACAACCCGCAATGTCACTCAAAATTAACTAGTCTTCCGACTTCTACAAATAAAGAAAGCATGGAAAAAAATGCAAATCCACACAAACCACCGAAAATCAAAGTCGGGTGGAAGAAGCCCAAGATTATCGCGTTGGTCCCTCGGACTTGACCTGATGATGCGATCAAGCTCTTCGGGAAGACGATCCCGGTGCCTGAGATCCCAACCAACGGGTCCATAGACTCTTACAGAGCTCCAACACAGTCGTCTGCTCTTGTGGTTGACGATAACATCGATCAGGATAGTGCTTGTTCGACCAACTCTTCGCTAAAGGCCAATACGAACAGAGAAGGAGAAGAATGAGCGGCTGCGAAGGTTAGGGATACGGTTAGCTGCTTTTGACTATGAGAGCGACCCATTATGCTAGGCATCTTCATCGCATATATAAAGACGGGTGACCCGATATCGGGTCGGGTCGAGTTGCGGTGTTTCTGATGCTTATACGGGTCAGGTCGGGTCGGGCCCAATATGCTAGGCGGTTTGGTCGGGTTGCAACCCTAGTTAAAACCCAAGACTTCCGATCATTCTTTTTGTTTTGGAGGAGCGAGGAGTTGTTTCTACCTTCTATCTCATCTTTTTTTTCAACGATTCCAATATTGTCAAAAGTATTTTTCTCTTATTTTCTTATTATCTAGGAAAATATTTGATCCATCGCTTTTCAGATATCAAATCTGTAATTGTGTCACGTTATCACACTTCTCATGCATAATCCTGTTTGGCTAGTGCATGAGCCTCCCACGCCATCCAAGCCGTACATGAGCTCCACAAGCGATTGCGTTTCGCGACTATGATAACTACGTGCATGATTGTCAATATATTTTGTTTAAAATACTTGCTGAAAGTGAGATAGTTGAGGTTGATTAGTTATATGAATGTGACTAAATATTACATTATGATAAAATGAACCTTATCTCTTAGACTGAAAAGAGTGGGAATTATATTTCAATATTTGCTTACCTTTCTTCATGGGCTAACATATGGTTTGAATGTGTAGGTGTTAAAAAAAACCAAATTGAACACACTGAAAGTCCAGCTCTGCTTATGAAGCCCAAGTCCATTGAAAGCCCCCATGTCCAGTCGAGCCTTATCTCACAAAGCCTTTTTTCTCTTTCTGCACTTTTCGAAGGGAAGGAGCCGAGGTTCATCGAGAGGGCAAAATGGAAAAATGGGAAAAGCGACGATTAAAGGAAAGAGAATGAGCAATGATGAAGGGAAGTGGAGATAAAAGGAGCCGAGGTGCAAGGATGAAGGGGATCGTTGTTGCTTTGTTTTTAGTGTTCTTTATTCTTTTATGTTTCTATTACAAACGTTGCTCTGCTAAGGCTTTTATAGAGTTTTGGAATCATCTATTACAAAATGATTCAAGGCTAATTTATGTAACTAAGGTTGCAGGGGTTCTCTTCCCCTTTATGAGTATTGTTGGTTGTTGTGATGCTTAGCAAGAATCTGTCTTTATGTTTTCGTTCATGATTTACTGTGGGTTTTGGAAGTATCTCTTGTTCTTGACCTGTTGTAGACTCATGGCACAACAGAACCTTGTAATAATCAAGAATTCCTCAGCTCTAGAGTCTTAAAATGAAAAGGATGATTAATATAGTGATAGATTTATTTTTACTGGTGCTATAATTTGAGAATGTATGTTTGTTTGGTTTTAAGTGTTAATATTGTGATTAGTTTGACATAAACAAATGCACCCCATGACCAACATCTCAATGGTTGAGGAAATCATAACCTTGTATCCCTAGTGTTTACTTTTTTAGCAATTATATTTTCGATTCTCAAAGATTTTAAACTATTTTTCCTGTGCTGACTGTTTCTGTTCATCAACCCATTTTCCAGAAAATAAAAGTTGCAATACTGTTTTCACGATAATTTGAATTAATATTTTCTTTTAGAGTAATTACAGTCCCTCATTCCTAATGATAAATTACAAACTCATTCTATATTTTGTACAAATTCAGTGCACATAATCCATCTCATTTTGGCAATAAATAATCCTAAACACATTCAACATGGAAACTCTATCTATATACTTTCATGTTTTTTTTTTTTTTTTATTGTCTTTTTCATTTATTTGAACCTTTTGATTGATTGCGTTGATAAAATTATCTATGTGGAAATAATCTTAAAAGCTCCATTTACTTTTAAATATACTTTTATACTTGAAAGAATTATTTGATGAGTATCAATGCACGACACTAATATGGTTCCTTAATCTCATATTTGTAAAATGCATCCAACTCCATTCCATTTAGTTTTATAGTGTATCAACCCCACGTGTCAATATGGTGACAAATGCTCTTTAGATGCTTTCGTCGATAGACTAAGGTCGGGATTGACTTTTTCTCCTCTCCTAAACTGTTATGCGATTTTTAACATTAACATTCTTGTTTAGTCATCCCACTAAATTTCTGCTTTTTCTGAATATCCATGGAGGCAATATAAGTGGAGTTCTCCAGTAAAATCATCATAATAGATGATTGTAGCATCTTTCTTCCAATTGATTCACTTGTTAGATGAACACAAACTGTATTTGGAGTTAAGTTGTTCTCCCTAAACACCCACCCCTTCTAACTTTGTAAAAAATCAACTTGCTTTTACTTAAAATAATTTTATCTATTCATTATTTTAACTTGAGTAAAATCATTACGAAAGAGGTAACCTAGGCGAAGAAGCTACACGTGCCAAGCGAACTTGACATGTGGCGAAGGGTCTCTGTTTCATGGTTGCCACGTGTACGGCTCGGGGATAAATGCCTGCCTAATGCTACCGTACAATCTCTCTCGCGCTCTCTGCATTTCTGCGAGTCAACTTGGGGACTGTAGTACGGCTCCAGAGTAAGGAAAAATGGAGGTGGGAAAGATTAGGGAAGAAGTGGAGAAGAGTGGAATGATCGACACGTGGTTGAGAAAGCACAGTCTGATTTACACCGGAGCTACCAGGCACCCTTTCATCCTCGGTATTCGAGATGGGACCGTCGATCTCTCCGCCTTTAAAACATGGCTGGTATCATTCATAGTCTAATGCCTTCCTCTTCTGTTTGCTGATTTTATTTTATGTTTTGCGTATTCGGTTCATAGGATTTAAGCGCTAAACAGAATCACCCACACTCATGATTGTAAACTCCAATATTCTGGAACGGACGCTGAAAATTTTTGAAGTCAGTTCTGGGATTTGTGTTGATTCATTGCAATCTGTTCCTGGAATTTCTCATGCAGGGACAGGATTACCTGTTTGTTAGAGCATTTATCCCATTTGTAGCAAGTGTATTGATTAAAGCTTGGAAGGAATCGTATAACAGCAGTACGGATATGGAAGTGATATTGAGTGGAATGGCTTCTCTGAATGAGGAGATTTCGTGGTTCAGGAGTGAAACCCCCAAGTGGGGTGTTCAACTATCTGACATTGTTCCTCAGAAAGCAAATCAAGATTATTGCCGGTATCATGTCCGATACCATCATGCATATATGACTGTCCTGTGCTTTGCATATATTGATTCAAAATTCTTATTCTATTTCATGTAAAAAAAAATGATTTTGTTTTAGTTAAGTTGAACACCTTCAATTTTTCGTTTTTCTTTTCATGAGAGACGTGATATTCTAAGAGGCCTTTGAAAATTAGTGTGTAGGAAACTAGGCATTCTCTGAGTTCTGCTCCTGGATTTATTGTTGTAGATATGGTTATCATTGGAATCATTTTGTGATCATTTTGCGTGTTCATACAGATTTCTGGAGAATTTGATGAGCCCGGATGTTGAATACACTGTGGCTATCACTGCCTTATGGGCCATTGAAGCCGTTTATCAAGCGAGCTTTGCCCTCTGCCTGGAGGATGGGGCGAAGACCCCGGCAGAACTGAGGCAGACTTGCGAAAGATGGGGCAATGATGGCTTCCGTCAGTATTGTAATTCTTTGCAGCAAATTGCTAATCGTCATCTACAGAAGGCGTCCAATGATTTGCTCACAAAAGCTGAAGCAGCATTGCTACGTGTTCTGGAACATGAAGTTGGGTTTTGGAACATGAGCCGTGGTGAGGCCTAGTCAGCCTTAGCTTCAGAAACCTTGACATGATATGAGTGAGATGGTTGTTTGTGTTTGATAGCGTGTCCATTATTTATGTTGCAGTGAATGGAATGATACTCATCTCAGTTCCTGTTGTAACCGCTATCACTGTTTTGTTGGATCTGTCAAACTTGTATATTGGTCGTCTATTCTGGTCTTGTGGAATAAGAGGAAAACCTTGAATTACGAAGATGATTGTCTGGCCATATTGTGCAGCAACTACACTGTCTAGTTTCATAATTCCTTTCTCGTAAATATATTTAAAAGATGCTGACACTCTTTAACATTGTGGCTGTAGTTTAGTGGTAAGAATTCCACGTTGTGGCCGTGGAGACCTGGGCTCGAATCCCAGCAGCCACAGTTTTTTGTTTTATTTATTTATTTTTTTTTAAATTTCCTCTACCTTTGAGAGATACCCACAGAGACCACGACCTCCATTGATAGATCGAAGCTTGTTCAATGCCCAGATAATCGTTAGTTGTCTGGCACCAACCATCTATAAATGTAAATATTTTTTCTCTTTATATATATTTATAATGTACATGCCATTGCATCCAAAATGAGGGTCGAAGTAACCCAAAATAACTTTGTAAATGATCACATAGTTTGTGAATTTCTATGAACAGAAAAGTAAATCAAAAAGTAAATCATGGACTAGTTGAATGAGATGTTTGTTTGAATACAATAAGTATTTTATCTTATCTTATTATTATAATATTATCAAATTTTTATATAAAATATAATAAATAATTTAATTTTTTTAAATTTTAAAATAATAATAATAATATTAAAAAATAATATTTTAATAATATTTTATTTAACTTTCATCTCAACTCACTATCCAAACTGTACCAAAAATTAAAAAATAAACTTTAATAAAAACAAGAACCACTAGAGAAAGAGAAAATATATATATAGAACTAGAAACAAAACAAGGCTTTTATGAAGTAGGGGAGAAGGTCAAACTTTTTTAAGTTAAATTTGAAAATTACTTTAATTTTTTTAATATTAATTTTTAACTTAAACGTGTAATAAGTTGATTTATACTTGACCAAAAAATTAATCAATTAATCTCGTATTAATTGTAAGGTGGGTAAATTTTGCACGTTCATTTAAAAAAAAAAAACAAATACGAGACTTTGTGAGAAAATTTCTTTTTTTATAATGGATCCGATAATTTTTTAAACGGAACGTGCGAGAGATAACATTATTATAAAGAAACGCCGTCGTTTTATAGCTTACAGTCCCCTCAATAGGCACGCACGCGAATTTCTATTCGGAAATTCGCGTGCGGCACCGCTTGTCGATGATCGATATTTTTCGTATGATTTCTTATTTATTTATTTATTTTTGGCCTTTCCCGTCCTGAAGCATCTTCACAGGAAGAGTGGCCGTACCGTAAAGGTTCGAAAAGCATCACAGCAGGAAGAGTTCGTTATATCTCTCTCTCTGGAGTCGAATATCCGAAGGACGCAGCCTGACGCACGGAGCTCCCTCCCAAAATCTAAAGACAAATTCCTCGTCCCGGCGCGTGCTTCACACTCTCAAATCCTCTCTTCGGTTTTTGTTTTCCCAATTTCGCAACTCTGCGAACTCTCAATCCCCTCCCCCGTCCCCCCATTCACCACTATCCTTCAATCCGCAAACATACGGAAGAAACTCGTCGCTTCATTGAAGGTAACCTATTTCCAGCGAAACGTTTGTTGAATTAATTGACGTTGTGGTAACTCTTCAGATATTTAGAATAACGGTTGGACATGTATTTGGTTTGTATCAATTTTATGTGTTCAATAATCTTGTATGAGCTCAAAGTGCGTATCGAAATTTGAATTTAGGGCTTCTGTTTCGCTGCCACAGAGAATGCATTATGAATTCTTGGAGGTCAGGGTTGCAAAAGAGTAGGAGAAAGTCTTTGTCTTTCTGGGATTGCCTAATTGGTTATATTGTAACCACATTTAAAAGGTTTTCATTCTTCCCGTTTTCTTTTCGTCTTTTATTTTGTAAATTGTGTAGAGAGCAACAATTGCTTTTATTTTTTACATGTATGAATTTAGTGGTTAAAACATGTAACGTGAAAATCATGGATCGGGAAAAGAAAAATCTTTATCAGGTGAAATAGTAAACAGTAGTTAGTTATTTGAATTATGGGATGTGAACAGGTTATCAAATTTTGTGTTACTGCTTGGGCTCCTTGATACATTTATCGCCACTTACCATTGTCAAATGGCTTAGGATGCTGCTAAGATCTAGGGCTTTGAGCAGTGAAACTCAAGAGATACTTTCTTATTGGTATGCTAGCTTGGGGTTTTTGGATTTTATTTTTGCTTGTTAATATTGCCTGAAATTTAGAACGAGCTTATGATTTTTCACTGTTCGTTTGAAGGTATCCAGTGTTCTTTGAAGTGGTAGCCAGATTTGTTATGGGGAGTCATACTGGAGGTGTCTTTAATGATACTTCATCGTGTTCGTTTATGCTCAATTTGTTAGATGTGCCTTGTGATGAAAAGCCATTTTCATGTAAAAGAGTGATATATAAGATGTATTTTGTTCATAGGTTTGTGAATTTGCCTGATTCCAATTGAATTTCCATTTTCTGGCTAGACGTAAAAAATACAGTGTATGGTCACCACTTTTATGATTTTATCTCCTTCATCAGTACAGGATGTATATTTTATTCTAAACTTATTGTATAATACATTCAAGCTTCTATCCAGAAGGGAGCATCTTTTTTCAATACGGGAATAAAATCTTATCTAATTACAATAAAATGTTCAGAATAAAGTACATTTTCAGAGAATAACCAAAAACAAATTGGCCAATCTAGAATCAATCACAAATGCCTGGACATAATTAAAAATTGAAAATATTAAATCTAAAGGGGACCAAGAAAGAGAGGCTATGTGTTTCAATTTACGTGTTTGGAAATCTTTTGACTGCATTCGATGGTTGTAAAGTAGACTTGTAATTAATTCCTTTTAGTTTTTACAGGGAACATGGCTCTTAGGAAATACATTCCGTCTGGTGCTGCACAGAAGGATATGAAACCATTGAGATTTTCCTTTAAAGGACATGAGAATTCTGAACTTGCAGATCCAGAGACAAGTCATACAATGGAGCATGAAGTGGATGTTGACCTCAGAGAAGTTTATTTTCTTATTATGCATTTTCTTTCAGCTGGGCCATGTCATAGAACTTATGGACAGTTTTGGAATGAACTGCTTGAACATCAACTTTTACCCAGAAGATATCATGCTTGGTATGCAAGGAATGGGAATGGGACACATAGTGGGGTTGAAAATGATGATGGCATGTCAGTTCCGTTAAGTTACACCATGTTGGTCGAGAGGTATGCAATACATTTTTTGTTTTTCTCTTCAATTACTCTGTTTTTCTATGTCATATCGGTACTGACTAAGTTATGGAGTAACTACTAATATTTTTGTTGTTATTGATAATATATAATGGTTAGTTCCATTAACAATCACAACATTCAGGTTCCCATGTATATCCTATTCCTGCATTAATGGTACTGTTATGTTCTAATTAGGGAATAAATAACAACTAGATTACTTATTTGTTGTGCTTTCCCCTTAAAACATTTTGATGATTAATGTTGCGATTTATACTTATTTAGGTATCCTCACGTTGAAAAGGATCACTTGGTAAAGCTTTTGAAGCAGCTATTACTAAGTGCAGCTCCTCCACCGCGCGATATCAGTGGTAGAAATGCTCCAAGTGCAGCTGATGTACCTACTCTTCTTGGGATGGGTTCATTTTCACTTTTAAGCTGTAGGTGACTTCCATTTAGTTTTATGCTATAGTGGTGTATAATAATTATAACAGTTGAAGTTGGGAATTTTTTAATCGATTGACAACTGGAAATAATATATATCTTATGGTTCCAATACTAAGTCATTGTTTCTTTTTAATTTCTATTATTCATCCATTGGTGCAAGAAAGTTCTGGGTATTCTATTTTCCTCATTGTTTTGGGGAAGTACTTTTGTGACCTCATTTTTTTTAGGAAGTACTTCTGTGACATCATTTGCACCCCTTTTCCCTGGTAGTGGTTGTTTTTCAATTTCTATCTTATTATGGTGTTCTTATCCTCTTTCAGATGATAGGGACAAAGGAAATAATGATGTCAATCGACCCCCTGGTTACATGCGTTGGCCTCATATGAAAGCTGATCAGGTTCGTGGTCTAGGTTTGAGGGAAATAGGGGGTGGTTTCACAAGACATTGTCGTGCACCATCTATTCGTGCAGCAAGTTATGCCATTGCAAAACCATCTACCATGGTACAGAAAATGCAAAATATCAAGAGGCTAAGGGGGCATAGGAATTCTGTATATTGTGGTATGGCTTCTAATTTTAGACTTGCATTTAAAATTTAGATTTTTGTGGAAGACGATTGTTGTCTATTATGGATTGATAATCAACAGGTTTTATATAGGGGTACTAAATCATTTATCAAGATGTTTTTGGTTTGATGGGTATGATTAGGAGTGGCAATATGTGTCACAACCCATTAACCCAACATGAACACGATACGAAATTAGTGAGTTTGGGTTTGATGTTAACTGGTTCGGGTCAAAACGGGTTGACCCATTAATGAATCATGGGTTGACCCGTTTAGACATGATTCATTAATGGGTCAACCCACTTAACCTGTTAGTGACCCATTTAGATCTGTTAAATGTTTTACTCAAAATTACAATTATATCCTTTTAACCTAAAAACAAAAATACTCTAACCCTATTTCATATTTCCTAAGTCTCTCTCAAACCCTCACTCTCTCTTAGTTTTCAATTGAGTCAGTTCTCACAAGTCACGATCGCCTCCCACACTTCCTCTGAATTGTAATTTTGGTGTTTTTATTATTTGGATTGTAATTTTAGACTTATGTAGTTAGTTTTATATTTTTGGGAGATTTTGATTTTAACTTTTATATGAAATTATGTTAATCAAATCAAATGGATTATTTGGGTCAATTCAACCCCTTTACATAAACAGGTTGAAACGGGTTGACACGGGTCAAAATGGGTCGTATCGTGTCAACCCGTTATTTTAATGGGTTGTGTTAGGGTTTAGAAATCTGATTTGTTAAGCTTAACGGGTCGTGTTCGGGTTGACCCATATCGTATAATGTACACGAATTGACATGACACGAACATGACCCATTAACTTGATTTGCCTCCCCTAAATTGATTGAACTTTTTGTTTCTTTATGTTTATTACTGTTGTTATTTTATAAAACTTTTTAAGAGCTACTTTTCCATCATTAATATGGTGACCTACACGATTTAGTCATTTGCATCTGGTCTAATCATATTTAATGGCATGCTTGTAGAAACTTTTGTTGAGTGAGTTTGAGATAATTAAGAGCACATTGGGAATGCAAGGGTTGATTGGGCATTAACAGTTTCATTCTACTGAAGGTGGAGCAATTATGTATTTTTTTTTTTTTGGGCTGAAAACAAGCTTCTTGCGATGTGTGTGCTTCCTCTATGGGTGCCATCCCACTGGTAGGTGGCAGTTATGTGTTTTCCAAGAATCGAGACGTGTCCTTGGGGTGGGTGAGCTGCATGCAAATCCTCTGGTCAGTGAAGAGGTATGTTGGGAAGCACCTATGCCACTGAATTCGCTGCACCCAAGTAGCAACATCCAGGTCCCATATTAGGTCTTAGACAAAGCCAAGGAGATTCAACATTGTGAGGGGATATTGTGTGATGGTTTCGAGAACCAATTTATAGCTCTCCTTGCAGCTATAGAGGCTGGACAGAGTCACTCTAGCTCACTAAGTGAGATCAATTCAGCAAATAAGAGAGCTAGAGAATTAAAAAGGCTCAACTAGACAGTCAACGATGAAGTAGGAGAGAGGAGTTCTAACCGTGGAAGATCAAGGGGAAGGGAAATGGATGTTGTTTTATGAAGCCGAAAATTGTTTCATGGAATGTGTGGTGGCTGAATGAGAAGGAAAAGTTTCTCAAAATTAGAAACCAATTATGTAGTTGGAGAGTAGACATCGTTTAGTTACAAGAAACGAAATTGGAATTTATCCCCCTAAGCACTATTAGGAGCTTGTGGTGTTGTATTTAAGTAGGGTGGCATTATTTACCATCCAATGGAGCATCGGGAGGTATCTTAGTGATGTGGGATAAGAGTGGTAGAAAAGTTAGAAGATTGTATGTGGGATTATATGGTGGCTTGCTCATCCAAGAATGTTGTGGATGGATATTAGTGGGCCTTTGCTGGTATTTATGGTCCAAACTTAGATTGTACAAAAAGTTTACTATGTGATGAATTGGCTGGCCTAGGCAGCATATGGGACTTAACTTGGTGTGATGGTGCCGACTTTAACATTACTCGATTCTTGAACAAACGATTGGGTGGCTCTAGCTTCAATTCACCAATGGTAGAGTTCTCTAACTTCATTTCTGAACAAGATTTACTAGATATTCATCTTGCAGGTGGCACCTACACTTGGTCAAGCAACCGAGAACACCCCTCCGGGTCAAGGCTCAATAGATTCCTAGTATCACCTGAATGAGAATCATATTACTCGGAACTTATTCAAAAGAGATTTCCCAGGTTGTGCTCAGATCTCTTTCCCATCCTCCTTGATTGTGGAGGTATTCATGCTGGCCCAAGGCACTTCAAGTTCAAAAACATGTGGTTGAAATCAGATGGGTTTCTCGATAGAGTCCAGCAATGGCGGTCTTCTTATCAATTTCATGACACTCCAAGTTACATCATGTCATGTAAATTGAAGTCTCTGAATCTCTGAAGAAAGATCTGAAGGTTTGGAATGAGCAAGCATTTGGTAATGTGGAAGATCAAAAGTGTACTCTCCTTGTGGAACTCAAAGGATTGGAGGGAGTAGGGGAGGAGAGTGCTTGTAAAATTCAAGTGACTGCAGTCCTCGAAGGGGTCTCTCTACCGGAAGAAATATCTTGGAGACAAAAATCGGGAGCACTTTGTTTGAAGGAAGGGGATAAATGCACCAAGTTTTTCCATCGGGTGGCTAACTCGCATAGGAGGAACAATGCCATAGAGACGTTGATGGTCGATGGAGCTGCTTCTTCCAACCAAACCGGGATCACATTGTCAACTATTACAAAAGTTTGCTTTCTGAACAATTTTCTTGGAGACCGAGGCTAGATGGGCTTCCCTTTGATGCTCACTTGCAAGAATTAGGACAACTTGAGAGGCCTTTTGAAGAAACAAAAATCGCAAAAGCGTTAAGAAGCATGGTGGATGACAAAGCTCTAGATCCGGATGGATTTTCTATTGCTTTTTTCCAAATTTGTTGGAAGTGATCAAAGAAGATATAATGGCAGTCTTCCATGAATCTCATGAAAATGGTAGGCTTGAAAAGAGTCTCAATGCAACATTTATTGTTCTTATTCCAAAAAAACCTGGCGCTGTAGAGGTAAAAGAGATTATCACCCTATTAGCTTTGTGAGTGGAATTTACAAGATCCTTTCAAAACTTTTAGTGAAAAGATTGAGCATGGTGGTTGTGAAGTTAATATCAAAGTCTCAAAATGCCTTTGTTCGAGGTAGGCAAATTCTCGATTTGGTGCTTATTGCCAACAAATGCATGGATAGTAGACTCAAGTCGGGAGTGCTGGGGCTCTTGTGTAGGCTTGATATGGAGAAGGCCTATGACCGAGTCAATTGGAGGTTTTTGCTTTACATGCTCAAGAGATGTGGCTTTCGATCTAAATGGTGTTCTTGGATCAAACAATGTATCTCTACTGTCTATTTTTCTGTCTTGGTGAATGACACACCAAAGGGCTTTTTTAAAAGCTCATGAGGCTTGAGACAAGGTGATCCTTTATCTCCGCCACTCTTTGTTTTTGTATTGGAAGCTCTTAGTAAGATGATTTCAGGTGTAGTGGAGGGCGGGTTCTTATACGGATTGTCAGTGGGGGAGGCAAATTTTGGCTCACTTCACATATCTCATCTTTTATTTGCCGATGATACACTAATTTTTTGTGGGCCAGCCATGATCAAATTCGAGTTTTGAGAACACTCCTTTTATGCTTTGAAGCTGCTTCGGGGTTGAACGTGAACGTGGCTAAATCAAAAGTAGTCTCAGTGGGGGATGCTCTGAATGTGGAGAGCATGGCTTACATTTTGGAATGTAAGATATCTCAGCTGCCGATGAAATATTTGGACCTTCTTTTGGGTGCCCCGTTAAAATCTAAATCTATTTGGGACGATGTACTAGAAAAAATGGAGTGGAAATGGACGATGTACCCTTTCCAACTTGCCAACCTACATTTTATCACTATTTCTGATTTCCACCAAGGTGGTTTATCGCATGGAGAAACTTCAACGTGATTTCTTTTTTTTTTTTAAGGGGGGGGGGGGATGAACAATGAGTCGATGAGTTAAAATTCCATTTGGTAAAATGGGCCACAATATGCTCCCCTATCCAGGAAGGAGGATTGGGTATTCAGAACTTGCAATCTTTTAACAAAGCTTTGCTTGGCAAATGAATATGGAGATTCCACAATGAATGGGGAGCATTATGGATAGCCATCATGGAATCGAAGCATTGTGAACCATGGGGAGGATGGTGTTCAAATGAGGTAAGTGGGACATATGGGGTCGGAATATGGAAACACAGTTTTTTAATATTTTCTCTCTCTTAAAATATTTTCTCTCCGTACGTTTCTTCTTTCTCTGGTTTGGTCTCTCTTGCTTTTGGTTGTGGTGCATTAATGGCAACATCTCCTTGAGGAGATTAGTGTATTGGTCTAGTTTTGAGTTACCGTGCTGGTGGGCTTTTGATGGGGCTGTGTAGAGAGGTTGTCATTGATCAGAGGGTATTTGAGTTTAGAAAGGAGAATGAAAGGTGGTGGAGAATCACAGAGAGAAGTTGCCGTGTGGTGAAATACATCTCCTTGGATCATGAAGCCTTGGGGTGGTTGGGTTCCATGGAGAAGGAATGTGCAGATTCATTGGGCTCTTCAGAGTTCCTGAGAACTCATAGAAAAGGAAATAATGTGTTAATGGTGAGGAGGGGTTGTAATAAAAATGGCAGTTTTATTTTCCTTTCGGAGTTTGGGCATGAAAAGAGGAGAGGTCTGATAGTGGTGCCGGAAGGAAGGAAGGAAGGAAGGGGGTGGGGTGGAGGAACTTTGGAGTTACATTGCAGGAGCTTAGTCCCACGTCCTCTGTTTTGAGTGTGAGAAACAGAGTAGCTAAAGTAGTTCAGGCAGGAAATTCGAAGATGGCTAAGGGGGACGGTGGTACTCCATCTTTGACGGATGTTGGTTCACGATCGTACAGTGAGGTGCTCCAAGCACAGAAGGTTCAGTCTTGAGCCATGAGTGCCGTGGTGCCAGGAGTGGACAGATTGTGCAGAGATGAGGGGGAGATGGCAGAGTATTGTTGGGGTCAAATGAGGAAACTATTTTAAAGGTGCTAGGTGTTATGGAGGAAAATGTTGGGTCTTTATTAGAGGAAATAGATTGGTTGAAACATTGCGTTAAGGGTAAGGAGGTGCTGAAGATAAACAGGTGCAGTGATCCTGGCTTTGGAGATGGGCGCAGTGAAGGGAGGGATTTGGGCCGTGAGTTGGGCCAGAGGGAAATGGGCACAGGGCGCAAGCCATGTGGATCAGCTAGCCTTGTTGGGCTTTGGATTGGGCCAGGTCGTAGGCCTAAAGAAGGGCTGGAAGGCAAAGCAGAGGAGCTGGTAGAGGATTTGTGGGTTGATTCACCGTCGTTGTTAGGCTGGCTATTGTTGGAGAATGCACAGACCCAGTCGTGCTTGGTGGTCAAAGGCCCAAATGCTCCGGTGCGTCTAGTCTCACCGGCAAAGGATGGGTTTTTGGTTGATTTCCTGTCGTCGGCTCATGGGTTGTCTATGGAGAATGCACAGACTAAGCCATGTGTAGTGGATGGAGGCCCTATGGTGATTCCTGTGCAGTCAGATGTGTCGGAGCATGACCTCTCGTTACTGGGGTCTCCGACAGACTCTTTTTCACTGGAGATGGTTTCATTTGAGGAGAATAAGTGTGGAAATGGGGCTGAAAAATCAAAATTTCTTGCTCCTGTCAATGGGGAACCAGATTCTGTGTGTGGCTCGAAATTGATTTTTTTTACTCCTGCCAGTACTAGTGAGGTGGGGGCCATTCTAAATCCTTTGTGTACACTCCCTCCCAGCGCTAACTATAGGAGTTGTTCGTCAAAGTGGGTTTTCAAGTAAGTATAAGAGATTCAAGCTGTCATTGGAATTTCATTTGGAGGTTATGAAGAACAATTTAAGGCTCTTCTCGTAGCACTTGAGGCTAGCCATTCGAAGTTAGCCTCAAAGCGGGATAGGGAACTTAGAAAGTTAACTTCTTCCATTAATTATGATGTGAAAGAAGGGAGTGGTGGAAGGGATAGATCGAGAGGGAGGGGCAATATAGTTTTTTATAAGCCTAAGATCTTATCATGGAATGTACGGGGGCTCAATGATCGCAATAAACGCTTTCACATTAAATCATTATTGCGGATGTGGAAGGGTGATGTGGTGTGTCTTCAAGAAACAAAGCTGAGAGACATTGATAGGAAAATTGTGCGAAGTTTATGGGAGTGTTCGTATGTGGGTTGAACTTATTTGGCCTTTTTGGGAGCCTCTGGTGGAGTGTTACTTATGTGGGATAAAAGAGTGGTAGAGTTGCTTGAGGAGTGTATTGGAGAGTTCTCGGATGCGACGCTATTAAAAAATGTGGTTGATGGATGGGAATGGGCATTTGCAAGCTCCTATGATCCTAACGTGGATAGGGATAAGATAAGGTTGTGGAAGGAGTTGGCGGGCCTATGCTCCTTATGGGATGCGCAATGGTGCATGGGGGGTGATTTTAACACTATTCGCTTTCCTAGTGAGAGATCAAGGCATTGTCGACATTCTATAACCATGGGAGAATTCAACGAGTTTATCTTTGATCTAGATCTCATGGATCTCCCTTTGGTAGGGGGCGAGTACACTTAGTCAAATGGGCAGGTTTGTTCGAATTGGATAAATTTCTTGTATCTCCTTCGTGGGAAGCTAAATATCTGAAAGTAAGTTAGAAACGACTAGCTCGAGTCAGTTCAGATCATTTTTCCATCCTTTTAGATTGTGGGGGTATGCACAGGGGGTGTTGGTATTTCAAGTTTGAAAACATGTGGCTAACAACAGATGAGTTTGTAGAGATGGTGCGTGCTTGATGGTCTTCATATCAGTTTATTAGTACTTTAAGTTACATTCTTGCAGGTAAGTTGAAGGCACTAAAACAAGACTTGAAGATGTGGAATTTGGAGGTTTTTTGTCACATTGACAATCAGAAGACTACGTTGTTGGAGGAATTGCAAGACTTAGAGGATAAAGAGTTACTGGAGGATAATTCAGAAGAGTTGTTATTGAGGAAGGGCACAATTATGGCAAACTTGGAAATGGTTTTGTTGTCAGAAGAGATTTCATGGCGTCAAAAGTCTAGGGCCCTTTGGTTGAAAGGAGGTGATAGGTGTACGAAGTTCTTTCACAAAGTGGCTAATTCACGTCGGCGTAACAATGTTATCGAGTCACTTCAATCAGGTTCTCAGGTGCTGTCTTCTCCTCCCGAACTAGAAAACCATATAGTACAATACTATGAGACCCTTATCTCAGAATTGGTTCCTTGGAGACCGAAGCTTGATGCCTTGCATTTTGAGGCAATTGACTCGCGGAGTGTTAGTGTTTTGGTGATACCTTTTGTCGAAGAAGAGGTTTACACAAGGTCATATCTGGCATGGCTAAGGATAAAGCGCCGGGGCCTGATGGTTTTTCAATGGGTTTCTTTCAAACTTGTTGGGAAATTGTGAAAGGTGATGTTTTGCAGGTTTTCAGTGATTTTCACACTTTTCAAAAGTTTGAAAAATCCCTTCATGCGACCTTTATTGCTCTCATTCACAAGAAACACGAGGTTTTGACTATTGAAGACTTTCGACCTATCAGTCTGGTTAGTAGCGTATATAAGATTATCTCGAAGGTTCTTTCTAACCAGCTTAGCCCAATATTGGAACATATTATTTCCAAGTCCCAGAATGCATTTTTGATTCAGTACTCATTGCAAATGAGTGCTTGGACTATAGATTACGAGGGGGAGGTTCAGGTGTTCTGTGCAAGCTTGACATGGAGAAGACATATGATCATGTGAACTGAGAATTTCTCTTATACTTGCTTGAGAGATGTGGCTTTGGGGATAGGTGGATTGCATGAATGCGTCATTGTATTTCAATTGCCTGGTTCTTAGTTCTGGTTAATGGCACACCTGTTGGTTTATTTGATAGTTCGTGGGGATTGCGGCAGGGAAATCCTCTATCTTCTCTTCTATGTGTTATAGTTATGGAGGCTTTAAGTAGGATGGTGTAGGCTATTGTTGGGGGAGGTTTCTTATCGGGCTTTCAAGTGGGCAATGGTTATGGTGGCCCTATTATCATTTCACACATTCTTTTTGCAGATGATACGTTAGTTTTTTGTGAAGCGAATAGTAGCCAGATCCAAACTTTACGAGCATTGCTATTTTGCTTTGAAGCAGTGTTTGGGTTAACAGTGAATTTGGGCAAGTCTGAGATGGTTCCTATGGGTGCGGTCTCTAATATCCTCAACTTAGCAAGCTTTCTGGATTGTAAGGTGTCTTCTTTCCCAATGAAATATCTGGGCCTTCTGCTGTGAGCAACTTTCAAGAATAGAGTTATATGGGATGAGATAGTGGAGAAGATAGAGAAAATGTTGGCTGGCTGGAAACGGATGTATTTATCAAAAGGGGGTCGCCTCACTCTTATTAAGAGTACTCTTACTAACCTCCCCACTTATTTTTTATCCATTTTGTGAGATGGAAGACTGCATGTGCCTCAATTGTGTATGGGGGGTTGGGAGTGTGTAACTTGAGAACTTTTAATAAAGCGTTATTGGGAAAATGGCTTTGGAGATATCATCTGGAGGGGGATCATTGTGGAAGGATATTATTGACGCTAGATATGGTGTCGCTTGGGGTGGTTGGTGCTTTAAGGAAGTGAGAGGGGGGGTATGGTGTGGGTTTATGGAAGTATAAAAGGAAGGGATGTCCATGCTTTACAAATCAAATTTGCTTTGTAGTTGGTGAGGGCATTCGAATCAGATTTTGGCGAGACGTATGGTGTGGAGACCACGCATTGGAAATGGCTTTTCTGGCCTTATACCGTATTGCAGCTGATAGGGAGGCTTCAGTGGCGGACTTGCGTCTATTTTCTCATGGTGCGCACCAGTGAAATATTCTTTTTAATAGGGATTTCCATGATTGGGAATTACCTATTGTTTCAGAATTTTTCAGCTTACTATATTCCATGGTGATTCCTATGGCACAGCAAGATAGTTTGAAGTGGAGGTCTAATAACTACAAGATATGTACAGTTAATGCGTATTATAGCATCTTGTCAACACAACTTGATATTACGCTGTTCCCCTAGAAGAATATTTGGATGTCTCGTGTGCCTTTTAAAGTAGCTTTTTTTATTTGGAGTGCTGCTTTTGGGAAGATATTGACCACGGACAACTTGAGGAAGAGAGGATGTGTAGTGTTGGATTGATGCTACATGTGCAAGAAGAATGGAGAATCTGTGGACCATCTCTTACTACACTGTGAGGTAACACGGGTGCTGTGGGATGAGATCTTTCTAAGGGTTGAGGTTGCTTGGGTTATGCCGATGAGGGTGGTGGATTTGTTGGGTTGTTGGTCAAAGATGCAAGGATGCCATCAAGTGGCAGCAGTGTGGAAGATGATTCCGCGTTGTATTATGTGGTGCATTTGGACGGAAAGGAATGCGCGTTGCTTTGAAGATAAGGAACGCACAATGATCGAGTTGAAGAATTTTTTTCTCCACACTCTAATGTATTGGTTTTCCACTAGTGTATTACATGGGGATAATGTTCAAAAATTTTTGTCTTTAATTTATCGTTTTTAGAATGTAATTAGGAGTTCTTATGTATACTTCCTGTGTATAAGGGCTATGCCTATTTCATTCATATATATAATATCTATCTTTTACTAATAAAAAAAAGAATATGAAAACACATACGAAGAGTATGGGACACATTCAGGAAATATCCGTTTTGAGGTGGGTGATGAATCCAAAATTAAAATTTTGACACGATGTATGGTGTGGCAATAGGGCACTTAAGGAAGCTTATCCAGAATTCTATGGTATAGCAAGAATTAAAGAAGCCTCAATTGCAGATCTCTTAATCCGATCTAATGGCACTCCCCATTGGAACATTACATTCTTCAGAAATGCAAAAGATTTGGAAGTTGCCACTTTCTCGGAGTTCTATCATCTAGTGTACTCTACCCATATGGTGGGTGGGTGGGGGGGTGGTTGAAGACGATCTTTTGGCATCCTTCTAAGAGAGGGAAGTACACAGTCCGCTCCTACTATCAAGCCATGACCACGCGTAACACAAATCCATTCCCATGGAAAAGTAGAATGACAAAAGCACCCCTGAAGGCATTTTTTTTTTGTATGGACGACTTCCTTAGGGAAGATCCTCACAATAGACAACCTAAGGAAACACCACATCATAGTCATGGATTGGTGTTGTGTGTACAAAAAGAACAGAGAGTCCATAGATCATCTATTACTTCATTGTGAGATTGCTACGACCTGTGGAATGACTTCTTTGCTCGGATGGGCTTAGCTTGTGTGATGCCGAAAAAGGTAATTGACCTCCTAGCTTCTTGGCGTGTCATCCAAGGCAACTCCCAGATTGCAATAGTGTGGAAGATGATCCCAATTTGTCTATGGCGGTGTATTTGGAGAGAGAGGAATGCAAGAAGCTTTAAAGATCGAGAGTAGTCAATGGATGAGCTTAGAAGTTTATTTTTCAATACTTTACTCTATTGGTCGATTGCAATTGGTTTTAATTGCATGTCTTTTCATGACTTCCTTGTATCATTAAACTCTCAGGCATAGGCGACGCTCTTGTATATGTCCCATATACTCTGGCCCTTTTCTATTTTGTGCTCAATAAAATTTTGTTTACCAATAAAAAAAAAATTCGAGACATCCTAAAATGGTCTAGAATTGATAGGTTTCCTGTTTCCCCCAAAATGGGAGGTCCAATTTCTAGATGTTTCTCAAAGGAGGCTTCTTAAGTTATTATCATAACATTTCCTATCGATGCTTGATTTCTCACCCTTCAAATTCGAAAGTATGTAGCTAAAAGCAGAGGGTTTTGTGGACAAGATAAAGAAGTGGAGTCTGGATGCCCTAGTTTTTTATTGTCTTGCAAGTTGGAATCCTGGAAAAAGATGTGAAGAAATGAAATGAGGATATTGGCTTATTTAGAACCAACAAAACTATTATTGAGAAAGTGTGTTCTTGATGGCATTGCAGAAGATTCTCTTAATTATACCAGCAAGAAGATAGAGTCTTAACCATAGAAGAAGATGGACAGGCTTAGAAAGCATAGTGTCCAATTTTACATCTCTCTGCACTGGACGATTAGTTGGCCTCCAAAATTGGATGGACTCCCATTAGATGCCATTGGAAAGGAGAAAGTTGAGTTGATGGAAAAAGAGTTGGAGGAAAGAGTGGTTCTCAAAGTCTTGCAAGCTCTAAATGGAGAGAAGGCGCCTACTCCAGACAACTTTTCTATTTTTTTCTTTTACAAGTATTGGGAGATACTCAATGCCCAATTTAATGAGTGTTTTCCGTTAATTCCATTTGAGGGAAAGAAAGTTTGAAAAATACCTTAATACAAATTTTATTGCACTCACTTCTAACAAGGCAAGAGTTGTGGAGATCAAGAACTTTTGTCCTATTAGGTTGGTGTGAGGTGTCCACAAAATCATTGCTAAAGTTCTAGCGAACATGATGAAGACATTTGGAGGAGGAGATTTCCAGGGCCCAAAACAAATTTATTAAGGGGAGTCAGATTTTAAACCCCATCCTAATTGTTACTGCATGCCCTAATTGCAGGATCTGCTTGAGGACCCAAGGGTGTTATGCAAATTGGACCTGGAGAAGTCTTATGATCACGCCAACTGGGGCTTTTTGTTGTTATCAAGAAGATGCAGTTTTAGGGCAAATTAATTTGAGTAATAGCACTTTCTATTTCTTTTATGAAATTCTCTGTCTTGATAAATGTTAGGCCATTTATCTGGTTTCTCCAAGAGCTCTCCCAGATTGCATTAAAGGAACCCAGGCCATTATCCCCATTGTTCTTTGAGCGGGCTTTGAGGCTGTTTCAAGGTTGGAAGTTAACTTGACAAAATTAGAGCAAGTCCTTGTAGGTGATGTGGATGACATTGGGGCATATATTGTTTTCTCGTTGTTGAGTGGTGGGGGCAACATAGGTTCACTCTCCTTGGACTACCTGTATAGTGTAAAGTTACTTTATGATTGGCCTAGCCAGCTTAATTTTACTCTCTGTTGGATTATCACCATCTATATACTTATAAAAAAAAAATCACCGTCTATATACAGATCACTATATCAGAGATACTTTTAAGTCCTTTTTCCTTTTTCTATTAAAAACAATTATTGAAGAACACTTCCTGTAAGTATCTAATTTTTTGGTTTTAGTGATGTTTCTCTTTATGTAATTCCTGCAGCAATATTCGATCGCTCTGGGAGATATGTTATTACTGGCTCAGATGATCGCCTTGTAAAAATTTGGTCAATGGAAACAGCTTATTGTCTGGCCAGCTGCCGTGGACATGAAGTGAGTCTGGATGGTCTATAAGACACAATCTTGCCTTCCTTGATCATTTATACATGCAGAGCCAAAAAAGAAAGACCAAAGTGGTTTATTTATTACATAAAGTACAGGCTTTTTTTTGGAATACAGAGTTTCTTCATGTCTCATTACATATAAGATCATATTTTATGCTCATAGGGTGACATCACTGACTTGGCCGTGAGTTCCAACAATGCTTTGGTGGCATCCTCTTCAAATGACTGTACCATTCGAGTTGTAAGCTTTGTTCATTACTAAATAACATGTTTCCCCCGTTTATTTGCTGTTGGGTGCTTAATGATTTTTTGATTGTTTTCCTTTTTTATGACAGTGGTGTTTGCCAGATGGGTTTCCCATTTCGGTTCTGAAGGGACATACTGGAGCTGTCACTGCTATTGCATTCAGCCCCAAGCCTAATTCTGTTTACCACCTTCTATCGTAAGGCAAATTCTTTTGTGTGTGGTCTTGTTAATTTGCCGTTTATAATTTGGTCTTCTATATGACCTTGTTGATTTATGCTATGCATCACAATGGTTCTCTTTGTTTTTTTAAATTATTTGATTTATTGCTTTGGATTTTTCTCTTGTTTTTAAAATTTTATTATTGACCATTCTGAAGATCCAGACCAAGTAGGGGGGAGAATTCACACTGGAGGAGCAAAAATATCTTCTTGCTTGGTTTGGATGGTCTTGGATTCTTCTGCATTACACACTGGAGGGAGCATCTTCATGTTGCTGTTTGAGTGTTGCAAGATGATTCCCCCTTTTGGGAGTTTATTCCCAGAAGTGGTTCTCAAGCCCTTACATAATATAGGATTCAGAAATACCAATCCTATTAGCCATCTTTGGTTTTTTTCCCCTTCCCTTGGTCATTCCCAACATGTTCTATTTTTTGTTTCTTTTCTGAAAAGGGCTATTGTTTGGTGCAATGGTAAAGTTACAGGCTGCCAAGCCCTAGTGAGCAGTTCCAAGTCTTGAGAGCAGCCACTCTATTAAAAAAATACTGAAGGGTAGGACTGTACCTAAGGCCGCTCCTTTCTAGAGTTTAGTATTAAAAGCCTCTCTTACTCTTCTTCTTCTTCGACTAGTCTTCTCATTGTATATATTTTTTGTTTGTTAAATTTTTTGTATTATAAATCAATGCATAAAGCTTTGGCATTAGTTCAAGTGATTTATGACTTCTTTCATCTGCAATATGAAATTTAATATTTCTTAGTTTCCAGTAGATATATATTCTCCACCTTTTTTTCTTATTGAAGTTCTGAAGTCTAATATGATTGTAATGTCTGCTACTGCAAACCAATCATTTTTGTAACATTGACTTTATTTGGCCTTGAGACTCATTCGCTGTGTAGGAAAGAAATTTTTTGTTTATACTTTAGATTTTATCTTCTGTCCTTGCTTCTGGATCAAAACTTTGTTTCGGGAAGTCTGGATGAGTAAGAGCTGGTGTCTGCATGTAAGAGCTTAACTTAATCATGAGAAGGATTGCAATTGAATCGAAGGTGTTTGAGATAAGGATGGAGGGGCGTGAAGTGCTTATCACGGAGAGGGGTTGGAAAGGATCGCAAACATTGAAGTTGGGCTGGGATACAGCACGCTGGGTCTTAAGGGCTTTGGAGGAATGTTCTCAGCATGGAAGGAAGATGTATTATTCTGCTTACAGGGATGGTAACAGGGGATACATCGCACAGAAGAGCTTCAATTCCCGTGGCTGTTTCTTGGCCATAGTGGAGTATAGTGGAGAGGGGCGTCGGAGCTTCATCTTTATCCCTGGGGAAAGGGAAGGAATGGGGTGGAGGAGGCTTGCAACAGTCGTGAGGGAGGTGAGTAACAAAGGTGTTCAGGGGAGAAGTCCTCCATCTTCGTCGTCGACAGCAGCTCAGTCTTACTTGGAGGTTCTACAGACACCTCGAGAGGGGAGAAACTCTGCTTCGGCAGGCTTGAAAAGAGTAGGGGAAGCTCCTGTTGTGGTAGGTGCACAGAGGCGGGAGGGTGATGGCAGAGGCGAGTATGGGCAAAATGATATCTTGAAGGATTTGCGGGATATGCATGCAGCTTTGGAAGAGATGGCTGTTAGAGTCAATGGGATGATACGGTGCGTCTTGGGTAAAGGAGTTATGGGTTCGAATTTGGGCCTGGGGAGTGGGCCCGAGTCTGAGAATGAAGGCAAGGCTCAGCCCAAACATAATTTCAGATCCATGCCTAACCAGTCGAAAGCTTTGGTGTGGAGGAAGAAGCCGCTGGTCGGGGCGGACTCAGAGGTGGGTGGGTCAGTGCCTCTGACGTCGGCGCTGCCTCAGACGGTGACGACGCAGGCTCTCGAAGCTTCGTTGGAAGTAATGTTGCCTGTAGCAGAGTCCGTTAAGCATGGAGGGGCAAAACCAGGCAGTTTTGCCGTAAGATTAGAATCAAATGACTTGGCTCCTGCACAGACTTAGTCGACGGTAGTAGTGAAGGAGATCCCGAAGTCAATCGTGAGGAGTAAAGTTGTCTCTCTCAGGAGCAAAGGCAAGACAGTTTCGGTTCAAGCCCGAGACTATGTATCAGAGCCGATATCAGCACAAACGCTTCCACTATTGGCACAGAATATGCCGATAGGCACAATGGAAGCTTCTGAGGAGCTTCAGGTGGTCCACCATGTTCTAGAAGGGGAGGTAGGGGAAATTGTTGAGGATGTTGAGGGACATTGTGAGGTTCTGACGTCTATGGTCACCCATACGAGGGAGGTTGGGGAAAATGGCGAGGCTGCTGTGGGACAAAATGAGCTGGAAGGTCTGAAAGAGCTGAGGGGTAATTGTTTAGAAGAGCTGGAAGAGCAAGTTAGGATGGTTTCGGTGCCAGAACTCGAAGTAGCTGTTTATGAGGAGGAGATGGATAGTTCATCTCCATTACAGATGACTCCTCTTCAGATTGTGTCGGAGGAAACCTCAGATTGGGTCTTTAAACAAGTGGAGAAAATTCAAAGCTGTGTGGGTCTCTTTTATGAGGGGTATGAAGATCAATTGAGGGCACTTTTAGTTGCTATTGAAGCTGGTCGATCCACGGTAGAGCAGTCATCTGTGAAAAAAAAGTGGGAGTTGAGAAGATTACATTGTTCCATTAATTACGAAAATAAGGAGGGTACCTCAGGGAGGAACCGATTTAAGGGGAGGGATGCCATATCTGTTGATGAAGCCTAAAATTATGTCGTGGAATGTAAGGGGGATCAATAATGTCAATAAACGCCTTCGCATCAGGTCTATTATTCATAGTTGGAAGATTGATGTTGTTTGTCTTCAAGAAACAAAATTAGTAAATGTGGACAGAAATGTTATTAGTAGCTTGTGGAGAGGTTCGTTTGTAGGCTGGTCTTACCTAGCCTCTTCAGGTGCTTCTGGTGGAGTTCTAGTCATGTGGGATAGTAGAGTTGTCAAGATGGTAGAAGAGTGTATTGGAAATTACTTGGTGGCATGTGTTTTAAGGAACGTGGAAGATGGGTGGTCGTGGGCATTAGCAAGTGTCTATGGTCCCAATAGGGATCGAGATAGGAACTTGATGTGGGATGAAGTATCAGGGTTATATTCTATGTGGGATCTTCCTTGGTGCATATGTGGGGATTTCAATATAGTTCGATTCCCAAGTGAAAGGGCGGGCCTTTCTTCAATAACTGCAGCAATGGAGGCTTTCTCACAGTTGATTTTCGACTTGGAATTGCTGGATTTGCCGTTGGTGGGGGGTGAATATACGTGGTCCAATTCTAGAGGCAGTTCAAGATTAGACAGATTTTTAGTTTCATCGTCGTGGGAAGCTCATTATCCGAAGTTGTGCCAAAAACGATTCCCAAGGATAGGATCGGATCACTTCCCCATTATTCTTGAGTGTGGGGGTATTCATGAGGGCAAATGGCACTTTAAATTCGAGAATATGTGGCTAGAAGTGGAGGGCTTTGTCGATATGGTAAAAAATTGGTGGCTGTTGTACCAGTTTGAGGGGACTCCTAGTTTTGTTTTGGCTTGTAAACTTAAAACTTTAAAAGCTGATCTGAAGACTTGGAATAAGGAGGTTTTTGGGAATGTTGAGCAGCAGAAAAAAGTCCTTTGGGATGAGCTCCAATCCTTGGAAGCTGATGGGGTTAGAGAGGAGAGTTTGACTAGGATGAATGAAGTAAAAATAGAACTTGAGAGGGTTCTTTTGAGGGAAGAAATATCATGGAGGCAAAAGTCGAGAGTTCTTTGGCTCAAAGAGGGGGATAAGTGTACTAGCTTCTTCCACAAAATGGCTAATTCTCATAGACGTAACAACGCTATCGAGATGTTAAGAGCTGAAAATAATCTCCTTACATCACCGGCTGAGATCCAAGAGCATGTTGTGCAGTATTTTAGTTCCCTCCTTAGTGAGACGGAAGATTGGAGACCTAAGATAGATGGATTGAACTTTGCAGCGGTGGATGCTTCTTCAAAAAGTTGGCTAGAAAGGCCGTTCGAAGAGATTGAGGTGCATCAGGTGGTGTGTGGAATGAGGAGAGACAAAGCTCCCGGGCCGGATGGCTTTTCTATGGCATTTTTTTAGGATTGTTGGGATTTTGTGCTGGAGGATGTGATGAAAGTTTTTCATGAATTCTATGAGTTTCAAAAGTTTGAGAAGAGTTTGAATGCCACTTTTATTGCCTTAATTCCAAAAAGAGTGGGTGCTTCGGAGTTGAAGGAGTTTCACCCGATTAGCTTGGTAAGTAGTGTCTACAAGATTATTTCAAAGGTGTTAGCAAATAGAATGAGCAAAGTGATGGGGAAGATCATTTCCAAATCTCAAAACGCTTTTGTTAAAGGACGACAAATTATAGATTCGGTGTTGATCACAAATGAATGTGTAGATAGCCGCATGCGGGAAGGGGCTCCGGGGGTCGTTTGTAAGTTGGACATGGAAAAAGCATATGATCATGTAAATTGAAATTTTCTTTTGTATATGCTTAGAAGATGCAGTTTTGGTGATAAGTGGTGTGGCTGGATAAGTCACTGCATTTCAACAGTTCGCTGTTCTATTCTTGTTAATGGGCAGCCTTGTGGGTATTTTCCGAGTTCTAGAGGTTTGAGGAAGGGGGATCCCTTATCTCCCTTCTTGTTTGACATTGTTATGGAAGCCTTGAGTTGAATGGTGGAGGCAGTGGTAGGAGCAGGATTTATCTCGGGATTTTCAGTGGGAACCAATTCTAGTGGCCCCTCTACTATATCACACTTGCTTTTCGCTGATGATACCCTCATTTTTTGTGAGGCTGTTGGGGAACAAATTCAAATTTTGAGGGCTGTCCTGCTATGTTTTCAAGCCATCTCGGGATTAAAAGTGAACTTAAGTAAATCGAAATTGGTACCGGTGGGGGAGGTTCGTAATATTCATCACTTGGCTGAATTTCTGGGGTGTAAAGTTACATTTCTGCCCATAAAATATTTGGGACTACCGTTAGGGGCATCTTTTAAGGCCAAACACATTTGGGATGGGGTGATCGAGAAGATAGAGAGGAAGTTGGCAGCTTGGAAAATGATTTACTTATCTAAAGGGGGTAGGATTACTCTTATAAAGAGTACTCTCTCTAATATTCCTACTTACTTCCTATCTTTATTCCCTTTACCAGTTGGTGTGGCCAATCGTATTGAAAAATTATATAGAGATTTTCTTTGGGGAGGCTTGGGAGAGGAGACCAAAATTCCCTTAGTAAGCTGGAAAAAAATCTGCTGTCCGATTGCTGATGGAGGTCTGGGTATTCATAGTCTATGTAGTTTTAATAAGGCGTTGTTGGGGAAGTGGCTATGGAGATATCATGGGGAAGAGGAAGCATTGTGGAGGGGGGTGATTGATCGCAAGTGTGGTAGTGATTGGGGAGGATGGTGTACCATGGAGAGTAGGGATTCGTATGGAGTGAGTCTATGGAAGTTTATTAGGAAAGGTTGGGGTCGCTTCCTAAAACAAGTTAACTTCTCGGTTGGTGACGGCTCAAAAATCAGATTTTGGTCTGATGTTTGGTGTGGGGATATTGAATTGTATCGAGCATTTCCGGTTGTTTTCAGGTTGGCAACTAATAAGCAAGCTTCAGTTTCCGACGTGATGGTATCTTCCAATGGAGTGGTACTTTGGGATGTAGGCTTCTCCAGATCTGTCCAGGATTGGGAAGTAGAGGAGGTTACTGATTTTTTTAGACAGTTGTATTCAGTGGTGTTAAGAAGACAGGGCAGGGACCAACTTTGTTGGAATCAAACAGCCTCTAAGAAGTTTACAGTTCGGTCTTATTATAAAGTGATACTAAATCAGCACCATATTGGCTTTACTTGGAAGAGGATTTGGAAGGCTCATGTTCCGTCAAGGGTGGCTTTTTTTGTATGGACAGCAGCAATAGGGAATATTCAGACTATTGACAACCTGAGGAAGCGTGGAATGATTGTTGTGGATTGGTGCTTTATGTGCAAGAAAGAAGCGGAATCAGCGAACCACCTACTACTTCATTGTGAAATGGCTAAAGTGCTATGGGATGGTGTGTTTGGAAAGGTTGGGCTGTGTTGGGTTATGCCAGAAGCAGTGGTCGATTTCCTAACATGCTGGACTAACTTTCAAATGCATACTTGTTCCCAAGTGGCAGCTGCTTGGAAAATGTTGCCTTTGTGTATTATGTAGTATATTTGGTGGGAGAGAAATGAGCGGTGCTTTAATGATCGGGAACGCAATAGAGATGCATTTTGGAAGTTTTTTATAAGCACTCTAATTAGCTGGTTCTCTGCTATTGTACTGAAGGGAGTGGCTGTAAACGCGTTCTTGTCTTCTTTTTTCTAAGTTCTAGAATGTATTAGGTGTTTCTTATGTATACTTCCTGTGTACTCGGACTATGCCTATTACATTGTTATTAATAAAGTTATTACTTATCAAAAAAAAATTTACCTTCTTGTATATCCTTTTCCTCTGCAGGTCATCTGATGATGGAACATGTAGGATATGGGATGCTAGGAATTCCCAGTTGAGTCCAAGTATATATATTCCAAGGCCTTCAGATTCTCTAGCAGGTTAGTTGGTTTTTGAGTACCCTTTTGACTGATTGAATGATTTTTTGGTGTAAAAAAGCTATTCTGGAATAACTGATCCACTGCAGGGAAAAACAATGCTCCATCCTCAAGTATTGTTCCACAGAGCCATCAAATTTTTTGTTGTGCATTTAATGCTAATGGAACCGTCTTTGTTACTGGCAGCTCTGACACACTTGCAAGGGTACGTGAAACTCAAATCTATCTGTTCTGAGTTATACTGTATTCACGCATCTTCTGCTTATTATTTATCTTGTTTTCTCTTTTATCAAAGGTAAATGTCAATGTGTTGCGTAAGTTTTTGTTCTTTGCTGTGTGTTTACAAAGTGAAGTAAAGATATGAAAGATTTTGTATAAAGAATGGTATGCTTGCAGGTATGGAATGCTTGTAAACCAAATGCAGATGATTCAGACCAACCAAATCATGAAATTGATGTGTTATCTGGCCACGAGAATGATGTCAATTATGTGCAATTTAGGTTAGTTTGGCCGGATATGTTGCCAATGTTATTGCCTAACTTTTGCATGCTGACATGTTACTCCATGTTTTGCAGTGGATGTGCTGCAGCATCTAGATTTACTACGTCTGACACCTTGAGAGAAGATAATGTTCCAAAATTTAGGAACTTCTGGTGTGTTTCTTTCTTTCTTTGTTTTTTCTTTAGGGAATGGAGTTTGGAGAGTTAAAAGTAGCTTGCTTTGTGGCCAGCCCCCTTTTTTTCTCTCCCTTCAGCTCTGCCAATGTAGATACCCATTTTATCTTTTATGGATATCTAAAAATATATACCTAATCTATATGTTTCCAGGTTTACTCATGACAACATAGTTACCTGTTCTCGTGATGGCAGTGCTATTATTTGGATTCCAAGATCACGTAGATCACATGTAAGCTCTCATCATAAGACTTCTGACTTTCTGGTTCTTGTAGTGTCCCCTCTCTTCTCTTTCTCTCTCACCCCATATGATTTTTAGCTGGAAAATTGTAATTTTAGTATCTTGTTTCAGGGGAAAGCTGGCCGTTGGACAAGAGCTTATCATCTTAAAGTTCCACCTCCGCCAATGCCGCCTCAACCTCCACGAGGGGGTCCTCGTCAGAGGATGCTTCCAACCCCCCGGGGCGTTAATATGATTGTTTGGAGCCTAGACAAGCGCTTTGTCCTTGCTGCTATCATGGGTAACTTGCTGCTTTTTTAATCTATTTTTATTTTTTCTGGATGTGTTGCTGGCACTTGCTTGAAGGTGATTGTTGTTAATATCAATTGAAAATGAGCGTTGAAAATAAGTTTCCCCCTTTTTTTATAGCAAATAGTTCAGGAAAAGAGTGCGTATGCTAGTGTTGACTTTTCAGTTTTGGCCTATGGAGCTAGATGGAGGTCACAATCAATTCGATCATGCACTTTTAAGGAGAATGGAATTCAATGTTCAGCATTGGCTTCATCATTGTTCAGCATTTGCATGATTATGTTAGCTTGGATGGAACTCTACTGTTAAAGGTGGTATTTGGATTCTTCGCGTACAATGTGCAGCCTTTCAGTGTGCACGGTGCGGTAGAAGCATATGTGTATGTTGCACATGGCTGCTAGCTCCTTTGTCAATGGGTGATTGAGGAAATTAGAACACACAGAAGAGAAGGAATCCTGGAAGCCTGTCTTTAACTTGTCCAAAAGGCTTTATTATTATTATATTTAATAAGTAAGAATTTTATGAATAAGAATTAGGCAAAGCCCAAGTACATAGGATGTATACAAAAGGAGAGACCTAGTTAAGAAGAAGAGGAAGAAATAGATACGAGGAACTCATGAACAGTGAGAAAATTAAAATCTATAGCCATTGACAAAAGAAATAAGGTTCTTATAAATTGGCTTCTAAGCTCCTTCGAAGCTCCAGTTGTTTCGTTCCCTCCAAATTCACCATAAGAGGCTTATGGGACCATCTTCCAAATTGCTGCAATTTGCTGAACACCATTAAGACTTCTCCAACTGGCTAGGAGATCAATCACCCTCCCCGGCATTATCCATGCTATCCCACCTTGGTGAATAAATCATCTCACAAGGCCCTAGCAACCTCACAGTGAAGAAGGAGATGATTCACTGTTTCATTTCTGCACATGCAACCCCAGTAAATTATAATAATCTGCCTTTTCCATAGGTTGTCCATTGTCAATATATTTCCCAATGAGGCTGTCCGTACACAGAAAGCAGCCTTTAAAGAGGCCTGAGAGCCATACAATGAGGCTGTCCAAAAGGCTTTTTTGTCCATATGCTATTTTCCATTATGATTTTGACCCACTGAGTGGCAGGCTTTTCTGTTGAACCTCCATCTACTCTTTGAATTGGTGGTTTCTATTCTTTTACAACTGAGAGTTATACTTTTTCATCAATCGACTTGTTGAACGATGTCTGCACTTTCCATTACACTAAATGACTCCGTCCACCTTCATTTGACTTGATGTGGACGTCCCAGGTGAGCTCGAGGGAGCTGTTAGCTTCAGTTCCTTACTTAGCTTCAATGGGATTGGTTCAAGCCAAGCCCCCTGGTAATAGAAAGAAGCTTTAACAGGTTGCCCCAGTGTTTAAACACTTAAAAATCTACTTTTGATTTATTGGAAGAGACGGATGGGTGTAGTAAAGACAGAAAATCAGAGTGCTATTTATGTGTACATCTATATATAGTTATATGTAAATATATATATATATATATATGAGGTCCTCTTTGGAACGGTTCGGCTGTTCTTGGTCGTTTAACAGCCCTCAATAAAAACAAGCCACGTATAAAAATCTATACTATTGTAATAAAATTGATCTCATCTGATAAAATCACGCTCAGTGCAGTATCTTTCTGCAAGTTTTCTCTCTCCTCATTCTCAACAAACACTCTCTCTCTACAAGCTATCTCTCCTCACTCTCAGCGCAGTTTCTTTCCCCAAGCTCTCCCTCTCCTCATTCTCAATAAAATCTCTCTCTTAATTCTCAGCAAACTGCTTCTCTTGATGATGTTAATAAAAGCTTACGATGTTGATTTACGTTTTTTTTTTTTTTTTTTCTGAACCTGACTTGTAGAAAATTGTTGGACAGATTTGCAGAAAACATGAAGAATCAAACCTATCAAGAAGCTGTCCAAAATACTCCACAACCTCCATTAATGATTTTCTCTATAAAAAAAATGAAAATCGACATACAAATGGGGTCACTGATTTCCAAACCATTCACAAACTTATTTGCCAAGAAGCTTATAGTTTAGAGAGAGAGAGAGAGAGAGAGAGAGAACTTGAGGATGGTGGAGATGAAGAGGGAGAGGGTAAGGGGGCTTCAAGGGGAAGGGGGGTGTAGAGAGGGTGGGCTGAGGGAAATTTTGTTTTTTTCAGCGTGTTATCATCTGTTATGCAGACATATGAGTTGAGAAGTGGGACCCTTACGTGGCAAATATTCATTGGAGGGCTGTTATTTGAGAGAGATCAGACCGACCGGTGGAAAGGTTTTCTCTATATATATTTATATATTCGAGATTGATCTGCATCAATCCCTCATCTTCATCTAATAGATAGTTTTGTAGAAAGGTGCATCTAGTTCTTTCTTACTATCTATTTTATTGGATCTATATAATGCTGATTCAATCTAGTCCACCTATTTCATTTAAGACCTGGAATTGTAATTCCTTTCATTTTTCAATCATTGATAACTAATAAATAACTCAAGTTAAATTGAATGAGTCATCTGTACTTGAGGTTTATATGACACCTCTATTTAACGAAGAGGAAACTAGAATAAACATTGGAGTAGCAAAAATTCTGGGTTCTTCTGAATGAAATCACATAAACATATCATAGAAACGACTTTTGTTCTGATTTTTGACAGCCGTGTTGCATCCTATCTCATAAGGTAAGTGGCCCTATGTTAGTTGGGGTCCTTTTCCATTTTGGTCTTTATGATCAACTGCCTTCCTCTGCGTGTGGCAAGATTTTATGTAATATCATGTGTTAAGCATGGAAAGTTGGTGAATGGGATCCCACATTGCTTGGGAGAAAAAGTTATTGTCCTTTATAATGATTCCAAGGAGCTTCAATTATAATATTGACTAGTCCTTTTGGAGTATATGTCTGTCCATATGGGGCATGGGCCTTTCTTAGATTGGTACATTATTCCACATCAGTGCTTGTTTGGATCACCACCTGACTATGATTTCATATATGAGTTTTTCTGGCTGGCTCGTATATCTGCCCAGCTACGTCAGAAGCTTGTGCTTCATGCAAACAGATGTTTATCCTTAATGGAAGTGTCTTAGGTAGGAGGTTAAGCTTACACTGATAATCATACAAGACTAGTTTTATGAATGATATTCATTCACAGGATTAGCAGGTAGAGGCTTATCTGCTTGACCTGTGAAGTGATGCTATGACGGTTCAAGTAGTGAAGAAAATCATGAGTTCACATGATATGGTTTAGCACACAATATAGGAAAGGACCTTCCATGCCCTTTCAAAAGGGGGAATCTAGTCCATGGTTTGTGTTCTGCAAGCATAACCATGAGGATGAGGTTGTTGGCTGATTAATCATCTCAATTTCAAATATTCTTGGTATTGGAGGAGTCAAATGGAGGCTGATAGATACCCAGTAGATTTGTCTTATTCTCTCTTTGGTTTTCTAATCATTAACATGGGGCCTTATTGTGATATCCCATATGATAAGGATAAGGGTAGGTGGTGTATGGGATTCCACATTACTTGGAAAGGAGAAGTTCTTGCTCTTTATTAGATTCCAATGGGGCTCCAATTGTATAATTGACTAGTCTTTTTGGAGTATAGGTTACGTGGTTTAGGCCTTCCATTGGGGCGTTACACTTATAGTATTGTCTTCTTTCCTCCTGAAGTAACCACTTCCATCTAAGATTCTTTCCTACTTTTAATTGTAGTTATTTTTTTTTTCTTGCTGCTTGAATGAAGCACTACTTCATGCTTTTTATGGATTACATTTTTGTTCTGTTCATGTGCTCTCGGCCCATGTAAAAATCTCAAGAATTTTTATTTGACTACCTTTTATGAACTGGGAGTAAGCAGCATCATGCTCTCTTAGTTGCTTTCTTGTGGAGGCTAAGTCGTGACTTTTAACCATATAATGTCGGTTCTGTGATGCAGATTGCAGAATTTGTGTTTGGAATGCTGCTGATGGTAGCTTAGTGCATTCTTTGACAGGTCATACTGAATCTGTAAGTGGTTCACTTTCTTTGTAATGAAACTATTTCCTTTGATTCTTGATATTTTGGAACAGAAGTGACTATTTATGATAGATGGAATGAGTGCCCTGTGTACTGCTGCTTGTACCCAGTATTTAATAGTCACAAATGTTTATTAGATTCTTCTTTTACCTAGTGCTTGTTAATACCAACATGAGAAGTGTTGGAACATACAATTAAGATACACCATTTGTTTAAGCATTGTCTCTTTAGATTAACTGGTTGATTAGTACAGTGTCAAAGCTAAAGTCCATATGAAATGAATGCCCAATCTAATGAAGGTCAGTTGTACCTGATGCATGTTGCATAGCCTTCCAAGTAGGGGGGCATATTTCAGTTTGATGATCTTTCAAACCAGCAAGGTTCCTATTGCTATCACTGGTCCCCACCATCTCTTGATGGCTTATGCCACTGCTTTTTTCTTCGAGGATGTGTTAAGATGGATTCTCTGTTATTCAGGAAACTCATCATTTGATACAGAGTAATATTTCTAACTGTGCCAACTTGGTTTTTGATAGACATATGTTCTGGATGTTCATCCCTTCAATCCACGAATGGCCATGAGCGCTGGTTATGATGGAAAAACCATAGTGTGGGATGTAAGTTTCTACTTTCTTTTATCTCATTGAAGCTTTTTATAATTTTCTATTATTGAATCATTGTACTTTTTTTATTTTAGATATGGGAAGGCACACCTATTCGAATATATGACACTTCACGTTTCAAGCTGGTAGATGGCAAGTTTTCACCGTAAGTGAATGATAAAAGACTTCTAGAAGTAGAACTTATGCCTGCAATGAACCCGTCAGTTTGGTTTCGTCCTTATTAAAATCAATTTGGAAGGCCATTCTATTCATTTACTATTGACACTTCCCTCTACAATATTTTGCTTTTCGGAATAAGATTGAAATTGCCCACACTTTGTCTTATTATTTAACTAGATATTTCATTTTTTTGGGAATCAGAAATGCATTATATAAAATGAGTACAAGAGGGGTGGGGTGCCCCCCAATAAAAGCCCAATTACAGTGAAAACAATGCTAGAAAAGAGAAAAAAAGTGGGCAATGGACCAAAGTTCCATACCTATTTTCCTTTTTTTGTTTTTTTTTTTTTTTTTTGGGGGGGGGAGAGACTTTCAAAGGAGACAGTTTGTTGGTCGAACTGGTGGACTAAATGGTTTCTGTTAGAGGCCACAACTGATTAAGTGAATTTGTTGGAATCGATTGTTTTAGTGAATTTGTTGGATATTTCCATTTCCACGACTTCTGGTTCTTCATTTAGAGAAGTTAGTAAAATAGTGAATTACTAGGTGTTATCCATGTACACTTCCTGTGTACTTGGGCTTTGCCTATTTACTTGATCAATAAAATCTTATTCTACAGATAAAAAATGTAAGATAGTGGAATAGTGAGGATCAGGCGATTCAAAACTTTGGCAGCACCCATAAAACATATGCGACTCTACTTTGCACGTGGTGCTCCCTTGCTGTCGGGGAAAGGGTTGGGAGGGCCGTATTTTGAAGAGCTGAGGCTGAGAAAGCTTCTGTTGTAGTGCAATGCGTGTGGTTTGTGGGTGGCTAGAAAGCAATAGATTGGGACTTTCCCAGTCTAAAGAAGAAGAAAAAAAAAAAAAAAAAAACCACACAAGCCATGGACAAGTGGGAGGGGGAGGGCGGAGGAGGGCCCTTTCCACTAGGAGGAGATTTTGGCTTTTGGGTTTTAAGGGACGAAAAGAGAATGGTTTTTAGAGAGACGCAAAAATAGACATTTCATAATTCAATGTGGCCTTAGTCTTTACTCTTGCTTTAGAGGTTCCTGTTGCTGTTTGTTGATCATTCGCTCGTATTGGCTTACATATGTAATATGTTGATGCTCCTGTAGTAGGATCAATTAGCAGTTGACATTCTCTTCCGAACTCTAAAGCTTAGACATCGCTTAGCAATAAATTTATTGTTTTCTTTATTGTTTTGATACACTATCCATACTTTTTTTTACAAGTAAGAAAGAGATTGTATTAATCCATGTACTTAGGCAAGGCTCAGGTATACAAGAAGTATACAAGAAAAGCCTAGTTACAAGCTAAGCGCTGCGAAAAGCAGCATAAAAGTCATTAAAATTTGTTCCGTTCAATACAATAGATGATGCCCAAAGTATCAATGTATGAAAGAAAGAGTCCCTAAACCCTTCCAGTGAGCGCTCCCTAAACCCTTCCAGTGAGCGCTCCCCATCCTCAAAACAGCGACCATTCCTCTCATTTCATGTGCACCACATTAAGCATAGAGGCACCATCTTCCAAACAGCCGCGATCTGCCGGTTGCCCAAATACCTCTCCAACATGACAATAAATCTATCACCCTCCTAGGCATTACCCATGCATTGCCAAGTCTTGTGAATATTTCATCCTATACAGCCTTGACTACTTCACAATGAAGAAGGAGGCGATCCGTTGATTAACTATCATATTTGCACATGAAGCACCAATCTAGGCCACACTTTCTCAGCTTTTCAATAGTCAATATTTTCCCATGTGATGCCAGCCAGCAAAAGAAAGCAACCTCAAGGGGAGCATTACTCCTCCAAATGCACTTCCAAGGAAAGGCATTCTGGAAATGGGTCGACAATACCTTGTAGTAGGATCTGTCTGAGAAGTTCTTGTTCCCCGTAGGTGTCCAAAGCAATCTGTCCTCCCCATCTGCAAGTAAATTCAGCACATATAACACGCTGTAAAAGTCAGCAATGTCTCCCATCTCCCAATCCTGTACAACTCTAATAAATCTCACCGACCAATGAGTGGAATCAGAAGAGATGTCCATGTTATCATCCACTGAGGCATCCTTATCTAATGCAATCCTATAAAGAGAGGGGAAAGCGTTCTTCAAAGCAGCATCGCCACACCAAATGTTGTGCCAAAATCTGATTTGAGTGCCCCTACCCACCTTGAATCTGCAATTAACAAGTGAGTCATCCCAACCATTACGAATAAATTTCCAAACTCCTACGCCATAAGCCCCTCTTACTTCGTTAGAGCACCAACCTCCCCATATGCTCCCATACTTAATATCGATAATGTTCCTCCAAAGAGCATCTCCTTCCCAATGATACCGCTATAACCATTTTCCTAAATAGGCCTTAGAAGGTTCTCAATTTTCTAACCCCCAATCCGCCGTAGGACAAAGATGCACCAGACGTTATCCCACTTAATCAAATGAAATTTTTTCGCATCCTCTTGCCCCTCAAGAAATCACAAAAAATCTTCTCCAATCTATTCGCCAGTCTTGCAGGTAAAGGAAATAAAAATAGAAAGTATGTTGGGAGATTGGATAATGTGCTCTTAATTAATGTGATTATGCCACCTTTGGATAAGTAAATTATCTTCCAACCCACCAATTTGCATTCGATCGTCTCAGCAATCCCATCCCACATGGCCTTGGATTTTTTAGGGGCCCCCATAGGAAGTCCAAGCTACTTCATGGGAAAGGATGACACCTTGTAGCCCATGATGGCAGCCAAGTCACTTAAATTATTAACTGAACCAACTAGAATTATTTCAGATTTTGATAGATTCACCTTAAGATCGGAGATAGCTTCGAAACAAAGCAGGAGAGCTCTCAAGGAACAAATCTGATTGGGGTCTGGCTCACAGAAAATCAGCGTGTCATCGGCGAAAAATAAGTTAGAGATTAATAGACTACCATGTGAGGAACCGCCCACTAAGAAACCTGAGATGAAGCCCCTATTCGCCATCCCATTCAACATTCTACTTAGAACATCCATTACTAAAATGAAAAGAAGAGGGGATAAAGGATTCCCTTGTCTCAAGCTCCGAGAGCTATTAAAGAAGCCTTCCGGAGTGTCGTTAACCAAAATAGAGAATCTGACTGTTGTGATACAATGTTTCATCCACTAACACCATCTTTTCCTAAATCTGTACCTGCCAAGTGTATACACCTAGAAATCCCAATTTATATTGTCAAAGGCTTTGTCCATATCCAATTTACATAAGATACCTGGAATGCCGGCTTTGACTCTACTCTCCAAGCATTCATTAGCGATGAAGACCGAGTCTAGTATATGCCTTCCTTTTACAAAGGTGTTTTGGGACTTCAAGATGATCTTCCCCATGACTTCGCTCAACCGCTAGGCTAGAACTTTAGAGATGATCTTGTAAACCCCACTCACCAAACTTATAGGACGGAAATCTTGCACCTCCATTGACCTTGCCCGTTTAGGAATAAGGGCGATAAATGTGGCATTAAGTCTTTTCTCCAATTTCATAAAAAAAGTGAAATTCGAGAAAGACCTTCATGATGTCCTCCTTGACAATGTCCCAACTAGCCTGGAAGACAGCCATTGTGAAACCATCTGGGCCCGGGGCTTTGTCTTTGTCCATCCCTTTTAGCACACTTAAGCACCTCCTCCTCTTCGAACGGTGTCTCCAACCAAGCCGCACTTGATTGATCAATAGAATAAAAAATCAACCCATCTACCTTGGGTCTCCAATGATGTTGCTCCTTTAGAAACTTATCTTAAAAGTGGACAATGTGATCCTTGATAGCGACTCTGTCGAAAGAACCCTTCCTTCCAAATGAAGAACCTAGATGGCGTTGTTTCTTCGATGGGAATTAGCTACTCTGTGAAAAAACTTTGTGCTCTTGTCCCCTTCCTTCAACCAAAGGGCTCGAGATTTTTGCCTCTAGGAAATCTCCTCCATAAATGTGATTTTTTCCAGCTCAACTACTACAACCATTTTCCTTGCCTTGTCATTATCCGAGAGGACCCCATCCACCTCTTTTTCATCAAGACGTTGTAGCTCATGAAATAGATTATTCCGCTGGTCATTAATGTTCCCAAATACTTCCATGTTCCATTTTCTCATATCATTTTTTAAGGCTTTAATTTTCCCAACTAAAACAAAACTGGGAGTGCCCGAGAATTGATAAGAGGACCACCATATTCTAATCTTGTCTGTAAACCCATCTACCTTCATCCACATGTTCTCGAATTTAAAATATCTCTGTCCCTCATGGAGACCCCCACAATCCAATAGGAGAGGAAAATGATCAAAGCAGAGCCTAGGGAGTCGTTTTTGGCATGGGTTGGGAAAGTGGGCCTCCCAAGAGGGAGAGACAATTCGTTTGGATACAGAAACCATCTCACCTCACCTCACCTCATCTCATCTCATCTCATCTCATCATTATAACTTTCTCAAATTTCCACACAAAATATAATAAATAATTCAATTTTTTTGAAATCCCAAAACAATAATAATATTAAAAAATAATATTCTAACAATATTTTATTCAACTCATCTAAAATCATCTCATCCCATCTCTTCTCATCTCACTATCCAAACGAGCCTTGAATCTATCTAGCCTAGATCAAGCTCTCCCGTTAGACCAAGTATAATCTCCCCCAACTAAAGGTAGATCAACCAAATCCAGCTCGAAAATTAAAGGTGAGAAATCAGCTATGACTGAACCCGAGCTAGAGTCTCCCAACCTTTCACTCGAAAACCGAGTGATGTTGAAATCACCTCCGATACGCCATGGGCCATCCCACCAACTGCACAAACCAACAATCTCATCCCAAAGAAGCTTTCTATAGCTTTCATTATTGGGCCCGTATACTCCTATGAACCCCCACCCGAAACCATCTTCCACATTCATGAAGAACAAGCTACCGAAAAGTTTCCGTTATAATCCTCCACCAAATTTATTACTCTGTTATCCCACATCACTATGATGCCTCCTGTAGTGCCTTTAGAAGCAAGGTTGGTCCAACCCACATAAGAGCAATTCCACAACTTACTTATTACGTTTCTATCAATAAACTTCAATTTAGTCTCCTATAAACAAATAGCGTTAGCCTTCCATTTCCTTATTAAATTCTTCACCCTAAGGCGTTTGCTCGGATCATTCAATCCTCGAACATTCCATGAAAGGATTTTGGGCTTCATGGGACGTCAAGGTTCGTCCTGTCATTGTGCCTCCCCCTACTAGCACTTCCTTCCCTTGCATAATAATTTATAGAACAAGAAAGCCTCTTGAGCTCCCTTTCTTTTTTTAGAGGCAGATCTGTCTATGAGGGGCTGTCCTGCTTCAATGGCCATAAGGAGTGCTTTAAACTGATCCTCAAAACCCTCGCAAGAGATCCCTATGCAATGGCGAGTTTCATCTACCTTCTTTAGGATCCAATCTGATTGTGAGCTAATCCATAGAGGCGCTGGACGTAGAGAGCAAATAAAACTGGGTTTGTCCCCCAAATCCCCCAGATCGTTAAAGGTAGCGATCTCTCCAGACTCCTTTCAAACTAATTGTAAAACAGACCCAATTGATGACCCGTCATCCGAGAGTGCCTCATCTTCGGGAGCAGTCTCATCCTCTTCTTCCAACGTGCACAAAGCCCTAGAAGGGGTCTCAGTAGCTACCACCATAAATGACCCCTTGACGTTAGAGTCTTCTTGGGTCATTGAGAGAGGGCACTGAGCCTTGGAAGAAGCCTCCAGAGGTTGTGGAGGATGTGGACCAGCGAAAACTTCGAATTGAGGCAGCCCAATTGAGGCCACCACCTCATTGCAGTTGTTCATCCCCTTCGAGGCCGAGAGTTGTTCCAAGTTGTGTACTGTAGGGATGACGGTGGTCGGCGGCTCTATCTGTGTCGACAACGAGCTCCCGGTGGCCTGAGAACAGGCGGCAGCTTCATTTTGAACTAACCCAGCAATCGTCGTCACCTCCGTGCTTCTATCTTCCCTGTCATGGCTTGTAACTGGACCCTAGTTGGGCCTGTAGGGTCACCGGCGGCCGGCAGTTTTTTTTGTGTCGTCGGCAAGGCGGCCGGCCCAACCGTGATGCTTCCTTAGCCCGCCACTCAGACACGAGCGTAAGTGATGTCTCTCCAACCTTAACGGGCCTAACCCCTGCAATCCTTACAACATCATTTGCGGGCCCCCTTCTGCTCGAGCCCAGCCTTATTAGAACTCACCGCAGACTCTCCATTCTTCATGAGCCCACTACCCTAACCCATAACCAAACTTAAGCCGAAGTCCACTTTCCTCTTCAACACATTAATCTCCTCTGATATCCCTGACAGTTGTGCTCTGACAGCCCACTGGATCCCTTCTACTTCCTACTATCGACAAAGGACCCCTCACCTCCCATGTTAGTCTATGGAAAAAGACGGGTAGCCGTAGGTGGGACAGGCCTGCAACTATGATCTCCTATGTGCCAATCCCTTTACCCTTCGACCAACTCCTGTCAGCCACCATAGCAGAGTTGCTCCCTGTCTGAGTACTCGCCGATAACCTTAGGACTGAAGCATAGGTGATGCATTTTGAGGGGAGAAACCTCTCTACCTCCATCCCACTACCAGTCTCCCCTCCCCTTCGAGATCCACCTTCTGCTTGCACCCTACCTATATTGGCAGCAGCAGAGTCATAGAAGCCGGTAACCTTCTCAAGGTGGTAAGCAAAGTCTTCCCAGCCACTGCCCTTCGAACCTTCAAGGGCAATCACAGAGCCCCTCTTCTTGTCATTCCCGAGCTCTGCCAAATGCAAGAAGCATCCCCTAGAGTTAACATGACGTTGAATGGTGAGAACTCCAGCACCCACCCTCATTTTTCTGAAGAAGCCTTCATTCCAACGAGAGTCTAGACCTTCCTCTACCATCTATACCACCCATGAAGCCAGCCTCCTACTTATGACAATAAACGTAACCATTCTACTGCTTCTCTCGCTGATACAAATGTATTGCCACCCACTTCTGAAAGGTTTTTGCTTCCACTGTAAATCGCCTATCACCCGCCATCTTATTAACACTAAAAGAAAGACTAGTAACAAAAGGTAAAAGAGTTCCCGAAGAGAAGCGTCGTGGGATAAGGTAGTTAGCTCCAGCGAGAAGCCCCGGAGGTGAGATTACTGACGAGCATGAGAATATAGAAATTGTACGGAGATAGCATTATAATATTCATTATTGGTCTTGAAATATTGATGTTCTAATGATAATTCCAATCTGGATAATTCTTAATAAACTATTATGCTATATGTTCTTTTCTAAGTTTAAGAAACTTCAAGCTTCAAGTTTCCTAGTAGTGTTATTTGGTCTAAAAAGCCAAAGATGAGGGATTGCTCTAGGGGCTGTGATTCCATGAATATTAGTAGCCTATGGCTGAGGTTGAACCTTTACAGAAGAAGTATCAGAATTATCAAAGTTGGAGTTTACAAGCATAATGCAAGTGCAGGAGTTAAATTAGGGAATGGAGCTTTTTATTGCAAAATTGACAGACTAGGATAAAACTAATAATAAGTCTTTAATATGTATATATGAACTTTGGAATTTTAGCTTTTGCATGAACTTCTTGTTGCTCACATGAAACTACAATTTAGTTTGTTTCTTTTTTTGGCAGGAAGAATATATCTGTTTTGTCATATATCTATAGCTCATATCATAAGTCCTAGGGGTTGCTTCAAGTGGTAAGGGTCTTGGTCTTGCTGGTATGCTCCCTCCAGGTCTAAGATTTGAACCCTTAGGTGCAAACAATTCCTAGGGGCCACGTCCCATTTTTGAAAAGCCAATGATTTATCATTTACCTGATCTGTGTGATGGGAACGCGTAGGTCTGCGGTTTAACCTGGTTAAAGACGTTGGGTATACACGGTCTCCGGGATTCCTCATCGTCAAAAAAATATCTAAAGTTGTTTCCTAGTCTGCGTGCGAATTTATATTAACATGTAACTGTGTAAATTTTTTAACATGAACTAAACTGCACTAAGCCCTAATCCCAACTAAATTGGAGCTTGGCCTAAATATAAACTCGGGTAAGTTTTGAGACATGGATTTTTCAATTGCTTGTGATCTGATGGTAAATTTAGCCCTAGAGATAGGGCAGAATGATTTTTCTTTTTAATGAAATTTTAACTCATTTGTAAGGGATGGGACGTCAATTATACTCTCGGATGATGTTGGTCAACTGTATATACTAAACACAGGGCAAGGAGAGTCCCTAATAGATGCCAAATATGATCAGGTACTTCATTTAGTTTCTTTCCCAACCCTCAATTATAATAATAATAATAAAGGAGTTTTCTGCAGCTCTTTGTTGTGCTTATTTTGTGTGCTCTTGTTTGACAGTTCTTCCTTGGTGATTATCGCCCCCTTATTTATGATGCTCATGGAAATGCAGTTGACCAGGTTGGTTGATTTTTGGCAACTCTGTTCATTTGTGATTTTTTACTAGGTGCTCCATATTTACTTTTTTTTTTTTTTACTATAGTTTCTAAGTTCTGTTGCTCGGGGTAAAAAAAGCTACATGCTAATTATGGTGCTATACTTTTCTAAGAAATTATTCAGAATTGGTTTATTTTTGGTTTATATAGATCGCAAGCAGTTCTCCTACCACAATGGACTGCTTGAATTTATGCAACATTACGCTAAAATGTGATACTTATGCTACATTTTACGTAATAAATATGCTCATATCATGAGAAGGTAAAGATTAATATAAATGAATGAAAGGGATTAGGCCCTGTTTGGATACAGGAAGTGTTTTATCTCATCTCATCATTGCAACTTTCCTAAATCCCCACACAAAATATAATAAACAATTCAACTTTTCAAATTTCAAAATAATAATAATATTAAAAAATAATATTCTAATAATATTTTATTCAACTTTCATCTCAACTCACTATCAAAACCGCACCTTAATGATTACGCTTGTATGTTTTAAAAATGTTTGGTCGTTTAATGATGTGTGATCATACTCTAGCAAAAAGACTGAGGCAGCTGTCAATTTATGGTCCATGGAGGTTGACCCACTTGAGTACACCGTCGTTTGTCAGTGCTGTCATACCTCATATGCGACTCCACTCAGGGCCACAGGAATGGAGTTGTGATCCTTGTGATCACCAACCCTGACACGCTTCCCAAAAGTTTCAAAGAAAAATGTTTTATTATGTGTGGAATGTTCTATCGCTGTTTTTTAAGATAAAGGATGCTTACAATGTTACAGTATGGGATGCTATTTACTGATTATTCAGCTCATTTTTATTTTTATGTTTTAAAGTGTTGTAGCCTGTAGGTAACAATGACAATGAGTATACAGATCAGAGCCAGTAGAGGAGACAATGACCTAATGAAGTTAACCTAGGCTATTAAGATTTTTGTTTGAATATGCTGAATTTTATATATTTAGTATTTTGAGGTTTAATAAAGTCTATATTGGTTATATAACCCTTATTACCTGGTGCTAGGAGAGTGTTAAGTAGCATTCCTAACGTTATAGGGAATGAGGTGTAACAACTTTCTTTCCCAATACTCTCTCTGTGGACAGCTTCTATATGTTTTAATGGGCTTAACTTTCATGATTTTTTTGTATCTTTTTCTCTTTCTAGATAGGTTTCTCTCTTGTATACAACCTGTGTACTAGGGTTGCGTCTTTTGGCTTTCAATAAAATGTTTTTACTTGTAAAAACTCATCTCCTAAATTCTGAAAGCATGACAACATTGATTCAGGAAACTCAGCTTCCGCCATACCGGAGGAACATGGAAGATCTCCTTTGTGGCTCAGGTTCACTCTATGGACTACCTTAATATTAATCTATTTTTTGTGAGAATCCCAAAATCTTTTTTTTAATAATTAATAATCCCATTTGGTTGGAATGCTAGACATGATACCGTACCCAGAACCCTATCAGACTGCATACCAGCGAAGACGATTAGGAGCTCTGGGCAAAGAATGGCATCCTTCTTTGAGACTTGCTGTGGGGCCTGATTTCACCATAGATCCAGACTACCAAATGCTGCCTTTGGCAGACTTGGATGTATTGCCTGAACCACTGCCACATTTTGTGGATGCCATGGATTGGGAACCAGAAATTGAAGTACAAAGTGATGATACTGATTCAGAGTACAATGTTCCTGGTGATTATTCTACTGGAGGAGAGCAAGGAAGCTTCGGTTCAATTTCCTCTGGCGATCCAGAGTGCAGTGCAGAAGACAGTGAGGCTGACACTCAAATGGACAGCCTTCGTAGATCAAAGAGGAAAAAACATAAGGCAGAAGTAAGTTTATTTCTTTTCTAGGCAGAAAAAAGTTTTACTTGAGACTTTTGTTTGGGTTGCTTGAATTAATTTTCCCCTTTCAGGTTGACATAATGACTTCCTCTGGGAGGAGGGTTAAAAGGAGGAATCTGGATGAGGGTGATGGCAATCCAATCAGATGTAACCAAACTAGGAAATCAAGAAATGGCCGAAAAGCTTCAAAGAGGAAATCTTCCACATCAAAGTCTTTTAGGCCTCAAAGAGCTGCTGCACGAAATGCACTTAATTTATTTTCGAAAATCACAGGTACATCGACAGATGGTGAAGGTGAAGATGGCTCTGAAAATTTTTCAGAAAGTGAATCCACATTGCAAGATTCAATCGTTGAGAGTGATGAATCCGATAGGCCTTTGGAAAATGAGGAAACAAAGCATTTAAAAGGTAAAGAAGTGTCACTGGGTGAGTCTAAGGATGTTGAACATTCTGAACTACCCGAATCTTGTATTGACAGTGGAAATCGGAAAAGATTGGTCCTCAAATTGCCGATTCGGGATTCAAATAAGCTTCTTCTTTCAGGGAGAACATTGCATAAAAGTAACTACCAGGCTGATTTGATGGGTTCATCATCTAAAGCTCCACAGGAGACCATTGAAGAAAGCAGCAATCATAAAAACTCTCGGGATCTAGGATACTGTTCTGGTGATGTAAACGGCAGCATCATTGAAAGAAAAGGGAGAAAGAGATTAGATAAGGTTGAAGATCATTTAAATCTGTCTGAAAGTTACAATAATAGGCAAATTAAATGGGGAGGGGCAAAGGCTCGCACATCCAGGCACCTTAGATTTGGGGAAGGGATGTCATCAGGAGCTAATGTCAGATCTCATGCAAGTCTGGTTGGTCATGACGAAAAAGAGAATAATGTTGAAGGACATGTAAAGTCTCGAAAGGACTGTGATGCAATATCCCCTTGTTTAGAAATTCTAAATTATGGGGATAATATGGACGGGTTGCCACTAACAGAGGAAACAAATATTGTTGCTACTACCTCTGAGGGTTTTAATGGTGAGTCACCAAAGTCTGTTCACATGGTTGCTCAGGATAGCACCACATCATTGCAGTACAAGGATGGGAACGATCAGCATCATGAACAAAATGAGACAATGAGGATTAGGTCAAGAAGAATTTCAACAGATCCTGAAAGTCCTAAGCAGGAAAGGACATTTTCAGTAGAAAATCAGGACAATAGTTGGCATGCAAGCCCTTCAGACAAAGAACAAGATCCAGTTGTGCCTACTGATGAAACCATCAGAATAAATACAGATCATGGAGATGAAACACAAGAATTGGACACTCAAATGAATAATAATTCTGTATCAATCGTGCAGGATTCACAGGTGTTGCATTCAAATAGAAACAAAATGTATACAGCTGTTTACAAAAGGTCGAAATCAAACAGGAGTAGGGCTAATTTAGAAATTGATAGCGGTGGCATGGGAGAAAGCAATTCACATGTGAGCAACCAGAGTCTAACTGTTGGACTGGACTCTCAAGGTTCTATTGATGGGGCTCGTAGGACAAGGTCCATGGGACCGAAGGCATCTACACGTGATTCAGATATTGTCATTGATAGTCTCAAGTCACAACAAGGACACGAATCAGGCCATTTTAGGAGTACCCGTAATAGTTCCACAGACAGATGTCAACTCCCTTCTGAAAAATGGGGATCGAGTTCTAGAATGACTGTTGGTTTGAGGTCTACTAGAAACAGGAGGAGCAGTAATTATGCCTGTGAGGGGAGTCCACTAGATAGAAGGAAGTCTCATCAGTCAGCTAGAAAAGGATCTTGGTTATTGTTGTCAAAACATGAAGAGGGCTCCCGATATATTCCCCAGCAAGGGGATGAAGTTGTATATTTGAGACAGGTGAGTTGTATGAGATACACATGATTTATTGTTGCTTATATTTATTCATTGTTTTTGGGCTTTGGTGCTTTGGGCTCTTAGTTATTTACCTTGGTAACTTCTATTTTTCAGGGCCATCAGGAGTATATTAATTATTTTAATTCAAAAGAATTGGGCCATTGGAGAACAATGATGGGAAGCCTTGACTTATCAAAAGAAATGATGGGAAACATAAGAGCTGTGGAGTTTTGTAGAGTTGAAAGCCTTGAGTATTCCTCACTTGCCGGGTCTGGGGATAGCTGCTGTAAAATGACTCTCCAATTTGTAGATCCAACTTCCAGTCTGTGCCATATATCTTTTAAATTGACTCTGCCAGAAGTGACTGGCTTCCCAGATTTCCTTGTTGAAAGAACTCGGTTTGATGCTGCTATGCAGAAAAGATGGTCATTTAGGGATAAATGCAGAGTTTGGTGGAAAAATGAAGGCGAAGAAGATGGTAGTTTGTGGGATGGTCGGATTGTGTCTGTGAAGGCCAAATCGGAAGAATTTCCCGACAGTCCATGGGAGAGGTACACCGTTCAATACAAAAGTGATCCCAGAGAAAGGCATAATCATAGTCCTTGGGAGCTTTATGATGCTGATACTCAATGGGAGCAGCCTCATATTGATGATGAGATCAGAAATAAGCTGCTGTCTGCTTTTGCCAAGTTAGAGCAGTCGGGAAACAAACCCGAGGTATATAGGCAGAAAACTTTTATTTTTCTTTGAATTATACGAATGCCCATATTTCTTATATGTGGTTAACATTTCAGGATCGTTATGGGGTTCAAAAATTGAAAAATGTTGCAGATAAATCATATTTTACTAACAGGTATGTATTTGTTTATGCTTACGGAACTTGTTTCATATGTTGCTAGTATTAAGGGTGAACATGTGAGTTCTTATTCAAGAAGTTAGCGACAGCATGAACTATGTCTTTGGGCATGCTCAATAACACGTGTCTTGCTTTACTGATACCTAAGGATGATCTTCCTTGCTCAATGTAATTTGTGCAGGTTTCCTGTTCCATTGTCACTTGAAGTGATCCAGGCAAGATTGGAGAACAATTATTACCGAAGTTTAGAGGCATTGAATCATGACATATCCGTCATGTCGTCAAATGCCAAAATATACTTTGGAAAAAATGCAGAAATGTCAGACAAAATAGATCGCCTATCAGATTGGTTCATGCGGACATTATCATCTTTGTAGTTCCTAAAGTTCTGTAGAGTAGTTCCATAATTAGGTTCAAGTTTCTCCCTTGTTTTTGTAGATATTACATTGATTCTTATGTATTTAGAGGTTTTTTTTCATAGCACGTTCAGTTCTAATTTGGGGAATTGGTTAGTCTTTTGGGAATTCTTTTTAGAGGAGATGAATGTCTTCTGGAATTAGCCAGTTGCCGTTAATTTTTACCAGAAAATTCATTCATGTATAGACGGATGCTTGATACAATCATCAATAACAATGAAGGCAAAGAGAAACCTCACATTTTTTCTGGCTCTCTCTCTCTATATATGTGTGTGTGTGTGTGTACGTTTTGTCCTTTTGATGCCTAAATGCCTTCCATCAGAGTTGGTGTCCCAGATTCAAATGCGAAGATACATGCTTCATGTCATTACAAACCTACGAAACTGTTCCCCTTAAGCTGATCAAGCTGCTGACAACTCTCGTCGCTTTGGTCTTGCTGACTCTATTAAATAGTAGAATTCTGATGCCATCTCAAAAATGTCAATTGCTGCTACTGGGGCGAGTTGGGTTTCCCACTCATACTTGCATACTTACATACCATCAATTCAGTTAAGCAATCAGAGAAGATATTTATTCCCACTCATCTCCACCTTCTAGTCTTGACACTTCTCAACTTATAATTAATATTCCATTGATCGGAACTTGTGCTCAAGTGGAAAAATGGCACTCATTAACCAAGACGCTCAGTCTCAGCTGAGAATTAATTATGCCACATCAAAACCGTAGAACGCTAATCTTTTGATGCAAAAAAGAAAAAAAAAAAATCGAAGATCACTGCAGGCAATTATACATGATTACGTTACCAACTCTACGATGGTCACAGAAAATTGTGCGAGAATGCTGCAATTTTTGGCTTCTCACAAAAAAAAAAAAGTATATATATATATATATATAAAATAAATAAATAAATATAAAAAATAAAAACCTTGACATCCATGTCCATGGATCAGTAACGAGTCTCTTGAACTCCATGCAACATACTGTCACAAAAGTCGTCTACTATTTCCACTGAAGAACAGCCTGAAAGATTGCATCAATACTTTGTTTCATTCTTAATCTCTCCATCGATGGCCACAGTTACAGCACACAAAAAACAGCGTCATACCCTCCTCCCCTCTAGCAGTGGCCTGCATATATTTTTCGAAAATTTTTAGAAACTGGAAGCAGTCTAAAGGTTACAGAGTCAAAAAGTTACTCATGATTTTATTAAGGGGTTGCCATGAATTTCTCACTAGAGAAACATAGTATTGCCCAGCATATATTAACTTTAGAAAACGACACTGAAGCACTTATATCCACAGCAATAAGAGGGTATAGGAACTTCACCTGGAAGAAGACAGCTTCTCCATGGTTGCATTGAGTACAGCGAACAGATTTAGTGCGAGGAAGAGTTGGATCTGCAGCCACATCCTGTAACACTTGAGTGCGCTCTCCAACAGCATGGTGTATCTCGTTTCTATAGACACAGTTGTTATCAGCAACCTCCTGCAAGTTGTTGGAATCTTGACTAAATATTAAACAATCAAACGTATAAAAGAAGGAACAAAAACTCTTCTATCAGACAACAAAGACCCTATTAATAAAGCAAAATCAATCTATGCAAACTGAGTCCTGTAACATTAAGAATCCTTGCTGTAGCCAAAAGGAAATGCAACCATAAAACATTTTTAATCTTTAATAATTACATCAGAAATGCTAAACCCACCGAAAATTTGTCCCGAATGTGTGTCCCGAAGCTTCTTTTTTTTTTTTTTTTTAATTGATGATTAATGAAGTGTTTTTTAATGATGTTGTGAAATTTTTTTTTTAAATGTTTATGATGATTTTAAAAATGCATGAAAAAAAGAAAAGAAAAAAAAAAAAAAAAATGAAATGTACTTTTCGGGACACATTCGGACAAATTTTCGGTGGGTGTAGTGTTACTCTAATTACATTTCCACTTCAGTGAAATGTTAACTTAGTTAAGAGGAAGTGAAGCCCTCAGCTACACAATAACAGCAAGGCTAAGAACTAGAGGGTGAAAACTTACTCAGACTAGAATGCATGAATGAGATGGCTGAAATGTCTTTCTTTAATATAATGTAAAACTCGGTTCATTTATAAACTAATTAAACAAAATTTAGAATTAGCATGCTAATGTTGTTAACCTATTGAGAATTTAGATGTGTTAGGGGGATTCGGGTTTCAAAACAGATTGAACTCTCTTTTGGGTACATAAGAATCTAAGCAACAAGGACCCCAAAATCGTTTCAGAACTTCAACTAGCGTGATAAACAACACATTTTCCCATATAATATAAGAATAAAATTAAGGTATGTAACCCTAGCCACTAGAAACAATCTAAATCCAAGACAAAAATTAAAGTTCGTAACTGGTGGACACGAAAGCAATAAATTTTATCGATTACACCATTTATATAAACGATAAATTAAAGAGAAACCCCACGATCAGTTAGTTTTACGGTAAGAATTTTAGTTAAAAAAATGAGAGTGAGTGAGGACCTGGTGATCGCAGTTGCGGCACGCGTAGAGGAGGATCTTCTGGTCCTTATCTTCCTTAGGGTATAGAATATTGTTGCTGAAATAAACAAAACTTCAAGCTTTGTTTCCCAAAAAGAATCATATAAAAAAATCTTTGGAAAAATCGAAGCATGCTACGAATGAGTGTGAAAGCAATGCACGATGATGGATACTGACCATTCGCGGCAAAATTTCATGGTACTCATCTTGCCAGGTAAAAGGAAGAGACCCGGGGGGCGGTAAGGATTTGAGTGCTGTGCTTGGCGGAATGCTTTGGCTGGCTATCTGGCGTCTGCTACTCTTGCCTTTACAGCAGCACAAGAGGAGAGAGAGAGAGAGAGAGAGATGGCAGACAAAATTTAATTGGTATTTTATTTTTTACATTATTAGTTTGGGTTTAATCCACATTGAGTTTAGAAGCAAGCTCGTAATATTTGATTAAAAACAATGGGTTAAAGTTGATGAGATTAACTAAGACATCCTAACTTGATTTCGTATTAATTTTTCTGAAATATATGATGCAGCTGCTGCTGCTGCTACTTGTAAATTTGTGGCAGTTAGAAACTAGAAAGAAACAGTTTAGTTTTGGAAGTATGAGGTATAGAATACAAAATATAAGTTAATTTGATGGTACAAACTACCAAGTACGATTTTTCCCTCTGAAAAATTATGCAAGCAAAAGAAGGAGGTCCAAGCTTCTGAAAAAACTGTAGCTTTGAGTGCATCATTGGGCTAATGGCACCTCCTTCTTTCTTGTTTGACCAAATAAAAAGGAGAATGAATGAAAAATGTACCAAGAGCAAATACAATGTTACAAAGCAACTAATGCAAATCCGAAATATTTCACCAAATCCAACAGTCCAAACATTCCTAAGCTTATTTTAGAAGGCATAACTTGCAAGAGCAGAAAGCCTTTAAGCTTCCTCAGCAACAGACGCGAATATATTTGGAGCAGACAGAGATCCCAGGTTAATAACAAACAAGTACAACAACAAAGCAAATATCACTACTGCATATGTTGCTCCCCACAGTTGGACAGCCTCCTTCAGCGCCTTCGACCATGCCTCTTGCTCTTCCTGTGACTTGTCCTATCACCAGAATCAGACTCTGAAGAGTCGGAAGACTCAGAAGAACTGCTGTCCCTTCTACGCCTCCCCCTCTTCTGCTTCTTTTTCTTCCTCCGCTGCCTCCTCTCCTCTTCTGAATCAGATGAACTACAACCAGAGCTACTCTCATCTGAAGAAGAATCCGATTCTGTAACTGATGATGTCCCGCTATCAGTCTCGAAAACTGAGGCCTCACTATCACTGCCAGAATCAGAAACTGACTGATACTTCCTTTTGCTTTTCTTTGAGCTCTTTTCAGCCTTCTCCTCCTTGACGTCTGGATTATCTACACCATAAGGGATTGATGCTCTCATCCTCAGTTTCGGGTTCTTGAGCTGCTGGGTCCGAGAGGGTCGAGAGATGTAAACTCGTTCGTTTTTGCATTCATATGTCCAATGCCCACTCTGGAAACACTTCTGGCATTGTGAAGGCACGCCCGAAATAGTAGACATAGTGATCTTAAGGTCTTTTCTTTCACCTAATCTCACAGCCTTTTCAGTACTATTCAGATACATCTGTCTCTTAGCTTCCCTTTTCTCCTGCCATCTGCTAGGTCCTTCTTCCTTTTGCCCATAAGCATTAACATTTCGGGCTGCAGCCGTCGCTGCCCTTTCAGCCTGAGCACGACTAAGACCCTTCGCAGCACTCAAGGTTGCTGCCTTGATTCTTTCAGCTGCAGCCTGGGCTTTCTCTTCCTTCTTACTTGACATGATCTCTATCTCAAATCAAACACAATAACTAAAGTTCTAATTCAATATCAATACCACCCAGATCCTCCTACAACATGCATTCAAAACACATATTAGTCATTCCATTTTCAACTATTTACATTTCAGGGATTAACAACATAAGAAAACCAGAAACTCGAAATTAAACAGGAAGAAAAGCACATAATCCTAAACGTTCCCGACATGGAAATACTTGCAAAACAATACCTCCGTGTATGAATGAAATGCAAATCCAAAAACAAAGCACAGTTTTCCTATCTTATTGTTCGAGAAATCTAACCAAACAAGCCAGATTCATTCAGAAAAATCACACATACCTAATTAAAAACCGTCAAAACACAAATTTTAACGCAATTCCAAACCCAAAGGAAAACACAAATTCAATTACAAGGCTTAGCTTGTATAAAAATTTCACAAATATATCTTAAATCAAACCCGAGATACACAGAAAATAAGAGATCACCGATCATTTCCTCGGGAATAGTACCCTTCAGAAGAACATTCAAAAAACCTAAGCATCAATAAACCCAGAAAACTAGTTCAATGTGATACAACTTTAACATTCACAGAAACCAAATTAAAAATCCAGAAGAAACTCGAGCCCTAGATTCCGAATCGCATCCTACAACCACCCTTAAAAATTACCCTTTTTTTCACAATCCCAAAAAGAAAAAAAAAAGAAAAAAAAAAAAACAGAAACCAGATTCCGAAAAGGCAGAAGAAAGCAATAGTACCAGAACATAAGAGCTAAGGTCGTAGAAACTGCAAACGAAACCGGAAGACAACAAGTAGAGGGTAAGATGCGAAACTTCGTACCTTGCCTTACGTTGTAGCGGGATCTGAAGGGAGCGGATGATTCTTTAGAGTGCAAAGGGTCATAGACTCGTAAGAAATTGTCAGACTCATGATATAAAGAGACGCGGATTTTTGGAATAAAAAAGAAAAAAACCTAAACGGCTTGTAGCATTGGTTTTTCAACCTACGAAGGTATTCGCCAAACGACATGATACACAACGTTGATACTTGATACGTTCTCCAATTGCATCTACAACCCGTTGTCCTTATTTTTTCTTTTGGTTTTCATAAGAAAAAATGTGAGAAAGGAAAGGCACGAAACAATTGAATTTGAGTCAAAATGGGTTGAACTAATAAGATATAATTAATATAATTAAGTCAATTGCAGTTTAACTTGTGACATCCGAAATCAATTTGTATAATACGAATAAATTTTATTTTTAAATTTGATAAATATTTAGTTATATGTGTCTCTTTTTGTTGTTACGATGTAATATTAATATTAGTATTTGAAAACTTCTCAAACTATTCATTTTTTTATTAATATGTAAGTTCATTTTATGAATATTTATTTTCTTATATATTATTGGTTTGGGTATTTTGGGTATTGATAATAAAATATTTTATCATAAATCCAATTGTAATTTTGAGTAATTTATATGGTTATTCTTGTATCATATATCAAATTATATTAATTAGGTTACAAAATAAATATATGCATCATCTCAATCCATTTATTTGAAATAGATTAAATAGGTCATGTCTAGGTTAACCCAATAAAATTTAATTATTAAACGAGTTAAGCATGTTGTGTAACCTGTTATTCATACAACCCATATTAAGATTTTAGGGTTTGACCTGTTTCAGGTCAAACCACCCATATAGTACAATACTTATGGATTGACATGACAAGCTCATATATATATATATATATATATATATATATACACATATACATACACACACTACGACATGAGCAACGTGCAAAGCACGGGAAAAAATATATAAATTCTAGCAAAAATTTTTGGTCAATAATAATTAAGTGGAGTATAATAATTACATGTTTACATAGATTAGAAAACAAAAATATTAGTTCAAAATACAACATAGTTTAATAAAAATTTATCATATTGATAGTTTTAGTAAACTTGTTAAAGACAAGTTTAATACAAGTAACAAAAATATTAGTTCAAAATGCTGGTTGGCTGGTTTTTCTTCTGTGATTCATCATTTTGTACCATCTTATATGGGATCAATTGAGAGGATATTGAAATTTGTGTGTTGTTGTTGGTTGAATCGTTCAAGGTCTACAGCAAGTTGAACCATCTATTCTTTTTGTAAAGCTTGTGCTACAACATTCTCTATATATGATAAATGCTCTTACACAATAAAAATTTAATAGCTTCGCATGATTAATAAAAAAGCAAAGAATCTATATGTAGAAAATTCAAGTGCATTATTATGTATGTTGTAGATAAAAATAACATTTTTTAATGACAAACTAATTAAGAATAGGGTAATGAAATAGACTACTTTTTTTTATTATTTTACATTCCAAGAAAATAAGATATTCATCTTCTTACTTTTGAGAATAAGAGTTATTTTCTATGCTACCTATATTTTAATGCTACAATATAAAAATCAATTAAAGGAATTTTTCTTATAATTTTTAATAGCGTTTTTTTTTTTATAATATAAACCTCCATCAACTTATGAATAATGTAGTAAATATTTAAAATTAGAAAATAGCCTTTTTTATTTTACACAATAAAGTAGTGCAAAATAGAAAAAAAATACCTCGCGAGTGTAATTCAAGAAAGTCATTTTCTGAGTGAACCAAATGCTGCTAGCTTTTGCATCTATAATGTGTTTGGTTTGATTTTCTAAATATTTCAGATCGCCTGCTCACTGTTTGTTAAATATTTTTAGTTGATGATTTCTTCTAGTTCTATATCTTCATATATATTTTATATTATGTTGGGTTTGATTTTCCAAACCACTGTTCTGTTTCGTGCATTTCTAAAAAGAAAAAAATTCCTACATCTAACTACTGTTCAGTTTCTGTGGCTTTTCTAGGAGTAAAAAAAAAATTGTTGCCTAAAATTGTATTTGCTTACTTTCCACTTATCCTTCCCACTTTTTCTTAAATATTTATAGAACATAATTTCTTCTAAATCTTCATATATATTGTATATTGTGTTTGGTTTAATTTTGTAAATTACTTCTCTGTTTCATGTATTCTGAAATTCTTTTTTCCTACATCTATAAAAGCTAAAGGGCGACTCGATAAAAAATAAAAATTGGATATAATATTGTTTTATGTTTAACTTATGAGTAATGTTATATATAATAGTGAATTGTGCAAACGTTGTACAGTCGTTTTGAAAAAGAGTGAGGTCTGTTATTAAAAAATTAATTTTTTTTATATGAATTCCGTATTTATTTATTTATTTTCAAAATAATTACGTGGCACTTGCGCACTTACAACTGCAACAACCATTTCTTTAACTTATATGGGAAGGTCAGGTGAGGGGATGGATGGGTTTTTTCTTGTGGATGATAGGATGTATACTTTGTGCTCGTTTTCTTCCCTCTCATGTGTCTCTAGTCCCTAAAGCATTCATATTGGATTCCCCATATCTCCTCTATCCCTATAATTTAAGAAAAATTTTAGGGTTTTGAAGAAAAACCCTTCCCATCCCAATTTCCATTTTCTGACTAGGGTTTATGGTGTGTGGGAACGATTGTATATCCCATCGCATTCGATTTGGCCTTCGTCCCGCGTCTTCTTCTCTCTCGGTTGACCCCTCCCTCGCAACACCAACGATCGCATCCCCTCTCCATCGGCAATTTTTATAAGTTTGATTTCAGTTTTTTCAAAATCATTACTTTTCTCTCCTCCCTCATTTTCTTGTATTTTTCTTTTCCTATCTATCTCATTCTCTGTTTCTCTCTTCCCATTTTTCTTCCTCCCGACGCTATGATCAAGGTATAAGTATGCGATGGAGAGCCTGCAACTCTCTTTCTGCATCGGCGATCTCTTCGCTATTTGGTTGCCGAGAAAGTTGAGATGCTTTCACCAACTTCAAATTTTTTTTTTTTTTGTCACTCTCGTTTAGAATTTTGCTTTTGGGCTTTGTTTGAGGAAACCGCTTCTCATTTTTTTTTGCGTTGCCATTGATTTGTTTGTATTTTTTTGGTTGTGTTAACTGTTTGGCTGCCAAGAAAGTGATGATGCTTTGACACTGTTTTTTTTTTAATTACTATGTTTCTCTCATTGTTGTCCAACCATTTTTCTTGATCAATCCTTTCATTTAGGCTTGGGATTGTGGATTTTTTAGGATGATTTGCATTGGATTTTTTGCTGTGTATGTTTTTAGTTGTGTTCACTATTTGGCTGCCAAGAAAGTGATGAGCAATTTGACACGGATTTTTTTTTTTTAAATATATTTCTCTCATTGCTGTCCAACCGTTTTTCTTGATCAATCCATTCATTGAGGGTTGCGATTGTGGCTTTTTAAGGATACTCTGTTGTGGGTTTTTGGCTGTGTATGTGGTTGGCTGTGTTGACTGTTTGGCTGCCGAGAAATTGATGATGATATGACACGGATTTTTTTTTTAATCTCTTTCTCTCGATCCTGTCCAACCGTTTTTCTTGAGGAGAATTTAGTGGAGTTTGTGGTTCTAGAATTTGTGGGGTTTATAGAATTGTTGTCCAACCATATACATTGTGTTGACAGTTGTATGATTGTGCGACTGTTCTGGAATTTCATCATCAAGTTGATCATACTCAATGTTTAGACCTTCACTATCATCACGCTTGTCTTTAATGATCATATTATGTAGAATAACACATGTTTTCATTATATTTTTTAGTTCATTGACTTTGAACATTCGAGAAGGTCCACGAATGATTGCAAATTGTTACATATAAGACAAAAAATGTTATCGTTTGAGAGAAGACAAAAAAAGTTTCTGTTAGAGAAAAGATAAAGAATATTACCATTGAAGGTAGAAGTTCAAACTGTTGCCGTTGGAAAAAGTCTTCAAAATCTTACCGTTAGAGAAGTGATAACAAATGTTACCGTTATAGAAATGACAAAATTTTTTATCATCAATACGTGGCTAAGTATTACCATTAGAGAAACTGATAAATAATAGATATTAAAAAATACCATCACATTAGAAAATGCACATATTAAAAGAAAATTACTATTTTTATAATATGGATTTCGGTTTGAAAAATAATAGTGTATTCGGTAGTCATAATCATACAAGTATTTAGTAGAATGTGATATTTGAAAATAAGATAATAAAACAAAATAGTTAGTAGTTAAGATTGTAAATGAAAGTGAGAGAAAAAAGTAATAAAAAAAGAATAGAGAAATATTATTTAATATAATAGAGATAGTGATGAGGAATGAGATGTAGGATGTTTTAAAAGATGAATAAAATTTAGGAAAAAATTTAAGGGAATGTGATTTTTAGTTAAATTATCGAGAATTTTATGGGGAACCCAATGTGAATGCTCTTATAGCCGAGTTTTTAGTGTTTCTTTTTTTTTTTTAATTACAGGTATGCCCTTATGTTTGATCAATTGGTTAGTGGATACAGTGCGATGTTTGTTTGTTGTTTTTTTTTTTTTTTTTTTTTTTTTTTTTTCTATTCATCTGGTCCTATAATGGAAGTGGATTTTTTTTTTTTTTTGTTGGGTTGATCTACAGTAGCGTGTGTTCCCAAAATTTTATTTTCTATGCCTATGAAAGCTAAAGGATGACTTCTTAAAATAAAAATTTGAATATAATATTTTTTTTTGTTTAACTTAATGATAATATATTATATAATAATACACATTGAGAGCTTGACATGTTATAAAAAATTATAGATAGAATAACTGTGAAAGTTATGAAACATGAAAATTTGACTATATGAAATTTCAAAACCGCTTCTTTATATCTTATTAATACAACTGGAAATCATGTCTTATTTCTAGACAGTAAAATTCTAACCCTTAAATAAAAATAAAAAATAAATTGCGAAAACATTTTAACCCTTAAATAAAAAAAAAATCTTTAATGTAACAATAGCTTTAAATAAACAATCCCAAAAAACTAACATTGTGATTCACAAACCCACACACAGAGTAGAAAGTAGAACAAACACCATACCCACAATGCATTTGCCGAATATCTTCAACCAGTAAAATTCAAAAACATCAACTAGAAAACAAGAAACAATTGGGAAAAAACAAATTTAGTCTGGCAAAGAAATATTAAAAAAGATACAAACCTACAATCGGGAAAAAATAAGAATAAAAGAAAAAATTCGAGAAGAAATATAAACTATACCACCAATAAGATAAAAACCTAGAAAGTTGAAATGCCCAACCTCTTCAACCAACAAAATCTAAAAGAAACAACCAGAAAAAATAATTAGTTTTGGATCTAAAATAAATAAATAAATAATTCCTAAAATCAACACTTAGATCTAAATACCACGAAAAAGAAGAAAATATTAAACCATACAACCACCAAGATGAAACGCCAGCAATGTCCCCAAAGAAATATTCACAGCCACAACCCACAAACACAATAGAAAATAGATAATCAAACACCACAAGCACAACTCACTTGGAGGAAGACCAAATATGCAGAACCGAAGAAAAAAGAACAATGTCAAAAACAAAGAAAATGAATATAGAAGTGACACTCAGATTCACAGCCCACATATTGGAAAATCCATTTCAGAAGAACAAAACATTTCAGAGAGAGACTTTTTTTTTTTAAAACAAACTCACTTCATTGAAACTGAAACTAATACATACTACGCACACAGTGGGGAGTTTCCTCTAGTTCCACTATGCAATCTAAATTAAGAAGAGCACTTTTAGCAAGAGTGTGAGCTATTACATTGCCCTCTCTATTAAAATGCTTAGTGACACAAACATCAAACAAACTAATTCTTGACCTTATATCTAAAGTGATCATTCCAAAATAACTTACATTTGGTGCATGCTTTTGGATCCTTACTACTACTGTCTCAATCTCCCTCCAATATGATCTTTTTCATTTTCAGTTCAAGAGCAAAATTAACTGCTGTCAATGCACCTACTGCTTCAGCAATTAAAGGGTTAGGATTAATAAGTTGGTTCTTTCTCATGGTGGCTAAGTAATTGCCTTCCTCATCTCTAACTGCAATGTCAATACCAATCTTGAAATGCTTTTTTTTCCATTGATACATCCCAATTTACTTTGCAAACACCTGATGAAGGGGTTTCCCATGTTTGAGTCCTCAATGTACTTCTGCTGTGATGTTGATTATCTGTGTTGGCTTCAATTACTGCAAGATCAAGTTGCATTTGCTGAACTCGATGTAGAACTATTTTAGGATCAATCATAGCATTGTTGAACACTTTTTCATTTCTTCTTTTCCACAGATTTCATAGAGCCAGAGCTAATTCTTCCATTTCATCCTGCAGTAATTTTTTGAACATTTCTGCAAGAAGTTCCTTCATACTCTGACATGTATTGTTACACTTCTGAATCTTTTTTGAACACTGCCCCAGAATATCAGTAGCAGAAATACATTGCCATAGAATGTGTATGGTAGTTTCTGGTGCTGATAAACACATGGGGCAGTTATTTTCTGTTAATACCTTCTTTTTGCAAAGTTTTTCTTTAATGGGAAGAATATTGAGACATGCTCTCCACAGAAAATTCTTTGTGACTAGAGGGATATCTAGATTCCAAATTTTGGTCCATTCCTCTCTATTTTGTTTACCCTTCGAGCTTTGTCCTTGCCTACTATTAAGAATTTCTCCCTACAAGTAATAAGCACTCTTTACATTGAGCATTCCATTTTTGTACACTTCCATATCAATTGACCAGACCTGTTATAGTGACTTAAAGGCATCTAAACAACAGTTTATGCATCCTCCTTTGAGAAAATATCTTTTATAACATTGTTATTTCATTCTCTAGTCTGTTGATCAATAAGCATTTTCACTTTGGCCTCTCTATCAAAAAACTGAAAACCACTTTGAGGCTTAAAAATAGAGGGTGTTGGCAACCACTTATCTATCCAAATTCTAACAGAACTTCCATTCCAAATCCTCCAAATAGTTCCTTCTTGAAGTAGAGGTCTGGCCACTAGTAAGCTTCTCCATAAAAAAGAAGGACTGCTACCTAACTTTGCATTGAAAAAATCTGAATGTGGAAAATATTTAAGTTGTAGCACCTGAGCAGCTAGGGAGTTTGCGTTTTGCAATAATCTCCGTCCTTATTTTGCTAACAAAGCAATATTAAAATTTTCAAAATCTCTAAAACTCAATGCTCCTTCAGTTTTTTATTTCCCCATCTGGTTCCAACTAATCCAACTTATTTTCCTTTCTTGATTGATTTGTCCCCACCAATACCCTTTAATCAACTTGTGGAGTTCATGCAGTAGGCCTTTGGGAAGCTTAAAAACCCCTATTGAATAAGTTGGAATGGCTTGTATGACTGATTTAAGCAGAATTTCTTTACCTGCTCTAGAAAGAAATCTCCACTTCCAATTGTTCAATTTTCCTCTCACCTTGTCTAGAGTAGTAGAGAAGGCCTTTCCTCTTGATTTTCCTAGCAAAACAGGTAATCCTAGATAGCTTTCATAAGATGATATCGATCTCATACGTGCTATACTAAGAATGCTATCTATTACAGCTACCCTTGTGTTATTGTTAAAAAAGAAGGAAGACTTCTCTCTGTTTAATCTCTGCCCTGATGAAAGCTCATATTGTCCAATCAATCCTTGCAACCTGCTCCATTCAATGGATGAGGCTTGAGAGAATAAAATACTATCATCTGCAAAAAACAAATGATTGATAGTTAACTGTCACATTGCCAATGGAAAACCAGATATGAGGTTCATTCTTTCTGCTCTATTGAGAAATTGTGTGAGAGCTTCAGAGTATAATATAAAGGGATAGGGTGATAGGGGATCACCCTATCTAATGCCCCTCGAAGGCTTGAAAGAAGTATGTGGATTTCCATTAATTAAAAGAGAGTAGGATATTGACTTTACATAGTTGAGTATGAGCTCTATCCATTTGTTTGCAAAACCCAATTTTCCATCACTGCTGCTATAAAGCTCCATTCTAATTTGTCATATGTTTTAATCATGTCTAATTTTAATGCCATATAACCTTTTGCCCCTTTTACTCTGCTGTTCATTGAGTGTAACACTTCAAAAGCCACTATGACATTGTCTAGAATCTGTCTTCCAGCCACAAAGACACTTTGTGTTGAAGCAATGATTTCTGGTAGGATTTGTTTCAACCTATTAGCTAGAACCTTGGCCATAATCTTGTAGATTACATTGCATAAACTGATTGGTCTGAATTCTGTGACTTGTGTTGGACATTTCTTCTTTGGTATTAGGACTATAAATGTTTCATTGATGTTGATGTCCCAGTTGTTTGTATTTAATGTCAATATCACTGCTTCACAAAGCTCTTTGCCCACTATATCCCAGTGCTATTGATAGAAACCTGTAGAAAATCCATCTGGTACTGGAGAACTCATGGGATTCATGCCAAATACAGCTTCTTGTATCTCTATGAAGGTAAATTTTGCCATCAGCTTGTTGTTCATTTCCTCAGTAACCTTTGGTTGCATAGGATCTAAGCATTCAGTTATGCCAGTTGGGCTAGAAGTCGAGCACAAGGAAGTATAATACCTTTCAAAAACATGTTGTATTCCTTGTGAGGTGTTATGAGTCTTGCCATCATCATCCTGTATGCAGCTGATATGATTTATTTTCCTTCTCTGTGATGCACAATTGTGAAAAAAAATGGTGTTCCTATCTCCATGTCTAAGCCAACTCTCTTTTGCTCTTTGTTTCCATCTCAGATTTTCTTCTTCTAAAAGTAATGTCACATCTTTCTTTATCTGATTTATTTCTTGCTGATCATTCCCATCATTAGTTGTTGCAAAATATGCAATTTAAATTTCCTGCTGATGATGTCTGCTCCATTTGAGAAGTTGTTCTTTGTAGGTAATAAGCTTGTTTGACACTGTTGATACTGTTTGTGCCATATTGGTTCCCTGATTCCATGCATTCGAAATTATACCTTTGCGTTCCATTTTTCTCCCCCAGCTGAACTCATATCTAAATATTCTTCTATTTTTTTTCTCCTCTTGTAAATGTGAATCGAGATTTAAAATAAGAGGATTATGATCAGAATTACAAGCAGGAATGGTGGTGACACTAAGATTTGAGAACATACTGATGCAATTTTCATTTGGAAAAACTCTGTCTAACATTTCTTTTGTAAAACCATTGCCTTCTCTGTTATTGAACCAAGTGTACTTTGGTCCTATAAAATCCAAATTATTCAATTCACAATCTTGTAAGGCTTGTTGGAAGGAATCCGTCTGATGTTTAGGTCTTACAGCTCCCCCAAACTTGTCATTTTGATTCAAAATTTCATTGAAATCACCTATACAAAGCCAAGGACTATTATCTATAGGTTTCAAAAGCTTTAGCAACTGCCAACTACCTTCTCTAAGAGCTGTACATAGATTACCATAAAACCCTGTGAGAAGCCATTCCTTTCCATTTTCAAATTATGTTACCTTCACAGATATGTGAAATCTTGTATATGATTCTAGTTCTATTTGATCTTTAGAATGTCACATCATTGCTATACCCCCATTGAATCCTCTAGTGTCGACAACAAAACTTTTATCGAATCCTATCTTGTTCCTTATTATTTCAACTTTGTCCCTCTTGCATTTAGTTTTAATAAGGAATATGATCTTTGGGCTCTTTTGCTTCATTAAAAAATAAAGCTCTTGAACTGTTCAAGGGTTTCCAAACCCTCGACAATTCCAACTGAGACATCTCATGTAAATTTTCCAAGGATAAGATTTCAGTTACTTCATTTTTGTCAAGAATCTGATAAACTTTCTTTGGTATGAATTCTTTTTCTAAACTTAACTGACCACTCAATACATAATTGTTTTCAAAACTGCCATTTGAAAGAATAGGAGAAGCTCTCAACCATTGTCCTTACTGAACAGTTCCCCACCCAGCTGTCTTATTTTTTTCTTTTTCCATTGCACAACTTCTATGTACATGTTTTATAACCCCACACTTGAAACAGAAAACTGGTAATCTTTCATACTTAAATTCAATCCATATCTTACCCTTCAATTCTAGCCATCTTACCTCTAGGAAGAGGTTTTGTGATATCTATATTAATACGAACCCTGAGAAATTTGCCCCAATCAACACCCTCCTCATCCACATCAACTATCAAAACTTCACCTATTGAGCTTCCAATTCCTTCTCCCCCTTCAAAAGTCATAGCAGCTAAAGGCAAACCATAAAGTTGAACCCATAAAGGCTCATGGTTAAAAACCATTTCAAAAGGAGGTATACTACTATTAGACTCTTGGATACAGATTAGATTTTTATCAAATGACCAAGGTCTTCCCTTAAGCACCCTTTCTACCTCCATACCTTTATGAAATTCTACTATAAATTTGTTAACCCCAACCTCTTTAAAAATAATCCAACCTTCAAGGTTCCAGAGTTTAGTCATGGTAGTCTTCAAAGCTTCCCTATCAATGTTTTTATCAACCACAACTAGCATAAGTAGATAGTTTTTACCATGCAAATTGGATCTTCTAGTTTCTTCCTCTGTAAAGGTAACTTCTTCCTGTTCTTCTTTTGTTAATTTGAAACCTTCCCATAGTTGTTCTAGTTCCTCAGCCATGATGATCCAATTGAAAATTTCCTTTGATTTCATGCAAAACTGATGCAATTCTATACCACCGCCTTATCTCTCACAAGGAAAGAAATGACAACTACCTGAATCATCTACGGAAGGAAAGGACCCCTCCGTCGAAAACTATCATTTAATCTATGTCGGAGAGAGACTTTGGGAGTGAATGAAAAATAATACAGCATAACCCTTTCAACCCTTTAATGTTCACCCTCTTCCCAGTAACGTCCCATCACCGTCCCATCACAACACTGCAGACAAAGTCACCAAAGAACATTTTTAGTGCTTTGAGAACCGAAAAGGTAATACAAACCGAACATGAACAACAAATTAAAAAAAATTAAAGAAACTTACTAAAGTCAAGCATTAACAATGTACTAATAAAAAACTATAAATTAAAAAAATTAAGGAAACATAAAGTAAAATAAAAAAAGTCACATCAACAGTGGGGAAAAAATATAAGACCCAAAGAGAGACGCATCAACCCAATTCGGATTTTTTTTTCAAAGAATGTTAAAATATAAACTCTAAACTGTAGTAAGGTATAATGATTTTCATATTTTTGACATATTTGATCTCAAGTTTGTACTTCATCTCACTTTATGGGGTGAACAAAAATAAATAAAAATAGAAATTATAAGTTGGATGGACTGACAGCCAAACACAGGAAGAGTAAGAAATTACAATTACCTAGACGAATCGACTGACAGATAACAGAAAGAGCTTAAACACAAACCGACGCATCAACAAGGAAAAAAAAGAAAAAAAAAAGTAAACCAAAAGACAAATGCATGCTAACACTTACGTAGACATTTTGTACTGACACAACTGGCAAAATCTAAAAGAAAAAAATAAAACCTAAAACACTTTACCACTCGATAGATATAGAGGCAAAAAAGAAAAAAAAAACACCCTGACCGACTGACACAAACAGACCCTTCCCAATTCCTGTAACACTCAACCAATCCCCATCCTAACACTGAACCCTGGCCCACCTGACGTACTGACACAATACTGAAAAGACAAATAAACCCTCACTTAAACGGATACAAAAAAGCATAACAGAAGGATAAAAAAGACACAACACGACACACACAGACTACACACGAAGGACGACAAAAATATTATTCATTACTGTTCATAGTCGATAGGCGCTTATTATTATAGAATAGATATAGTATTAAGAAATCTTAGTTCAATTTATAGATTGTCCTTTCTGTAATTCAAACATGCGACATAATCCTATTCTGATGATAATTTATAAAAGCCTAACCACTATTTCACAAGCTAGAGAGACTTTAAGTTTGAGCCTCATGCCAACGTATGCCTTTAATACTCTATATTGTTTTTTTACACGTGATCCAAAAGTTTATACCTTGTTTGGATGTGGGATGAATCTCATCTCAACATCCATTTCTCATCCCATCCCAACATCCAAACATAAACACTTTTTAATTTTAACTTTTTCATCTAATTATTATTTAATTATTACAACTTTCACAAACTTCTAAACAAAATATAAAAAACAATTCAACTTTTTCAAATCCTAAAATAAAAGTAACATTAAGAAATAATATTTAACAATATCTTAATTTTATAATATTTGTATTCAACTTTTTTTCTCTTTCCCAAAACTACATAAAATATCTTAACTCAAACTATTTCACTATTATTCATAAATCATTTTACTACTATTCATAAATTTTTCATCTCATCTCAACATCTAAATGAGGTCGTAACCTTTCGCATGATAAAAAATAAAGAAAGATTCAAAAAGACACTTCCCATAAAAATAGTAGCATATCCACCTCCAACGAATCAACCTTCCATTTGCAATAAACTTAAGTCAGCATTTGATCTGTTGCAAGATTCTACCAAATCAACACTTAGGGTGAAAGTTTGCCGGTCTGGACCGAAAAACCCAACAGGATTAAATGGTTCCAGTTGGTCCAAACTAGATTGATAGTTACTCCGATCAGTTTCGGTCCTACCAATGAAAATTTTTTTGATTTTCGATCCAATCCCGAAGTGTGGTTTTTTCACCCGAAACCGAACCAGACCAATCGTATATAATTATATATATTTTTAAATATTTTTTTTATATATTATTTTATATAATAGTTATATAAGTTTAAAGTTAATTTTGTAATTTTCATCTAACTTATCACTGTTGACAATATAAAATGTTAAATATACGAATACTAATATGCTATCAATTAACTAATACATTATATGAATTGTGATAAATCACAAGACTATAAGCAATGATACATCTCAATCTAATTAAAGTAATTAGTTAATGTTTGTAAAATACCTAAGTTACAAGTAAGTATGAAGTATCTCTGGTCAATGAAAATTATTCATTAACTATATATAAAATGTTAAAATTTTAATATAGGTCATTATGCATTAAATATCTTAATACATTTACATACTATTGAGTATTGAGTTAGTAGCCATTGACATCATAAATATAAATATAATTCATTAATTTTTTAATGATTTAGCTACATAATCCACATTAAAGAGCTAACTTAATTTTAATTTTACTAATTTAAATCATTTTTTGTATTAATATATTAGCTAAAAAAAATGATGAAAAGATATTTCTAACTAATATGAAATTGGCATCATTTAAAGTGAAATAAGATCTAAACGGCGCTGTTTAGATCTAGTTACATATAAAAGATGTGTATTGAGTTGCGTGAAAAGCTGTCGTTTCATGCAACTCAGTTTTTTTTAATTACCTGTGTGTTGAAACTACATCATTTAGCTTTATTTTCAATCGAAACGGCGTCGTTTCAACATCCATTTATGCAGAATCTTGGACCAACTGAAACTATTTAATCAATCTCTTATTCTTCTACTCACTGCCCAATATAAACCCTAGAGCATAACGTGTTCCTGCCACAGCTCCCAGCCCCTCCATCACATGCTGCCACTACATCTAAGGTACATAATCCCAATTGATGTTGTTACTTGAAAAAAAAAAAGTCCAAAAAACTTTTATTTTTGAAGTTTCACTCAAGTGAATTAATCACAATTTTTGGCCATGTTCTGACATGATCTCCACCTCTCTCTATTTCCATCTATTTCTTACAACCCTAATTTTGTAGAAACATCCATTTCCGCAGCTCCCAAGTCCCAGCCCCTCTATTGGATCTAAGGTACAAATTCAACCGAATCAAAATGTATTTTTTCTTTATTTTTTGTGTGGATGAAACAAATGCCATATTAATTACTACTCTACACATATAATGATATAGTATTTGGGTTAAAATAGATGTCTTTGTGTTTCCATCTATGAAATAGTTAAATGCATTTTGTTAACACTATAGTAATTAGTAGCATGCCATTATTTGTTGTTAATGTGAATTATGTTAAGTGAGTTATTTGTTATTAGTATGTTTCTACTGGCAACAATTAGTATGTTCCTGCTACAAGCAATTATTAGTATGCCATTGTTTTCAGCTTTGACTCGTAGTATTTTATAACCTGTAGGTTGTAGTCATATGCCATTGTTTTTAGGTTTATCAAATATAAAAAAACATTCATTTTTTTGGAATAATAAAATCAAAGTGAATTACCAAATAGAAAAAACATTAGTTCTTATTTTTAGTGTAATTATTTACTTATTTCCAGTTGTATTTTCAATTTACAATGCTTACTTGTTAATTAATTTTTGTTTGATTATTTTCTAGATGGAAACTTTAAAAGAAACGCAAGCAGGAGACTCTACCACGGATAATGCTAAAGAATCAACACAAGGGTAAGACATTCTTCCACTCGCACCCAATATGAGTATTAAATCGAGTAGTAATAAACCTAGTGGTGGACGTAAAACTAGGTCAATAGTTTTGTATCACTTCACAAGAATACCAAAATGTGATCCAAATAAACTTAGGACTGCATGTAATTACTGTGGTGCCAATTATGCATGTGATATGAAGGCGGATGATACAAAATTTATGAAGTATCACATTAAATATCAATATAAAAAATGCCCGCTTAATAAGCAGGATAAGTCTCAAACTACCTTAAGTTGGAAAGGCCAAGGAAGGATGAAAGAAATAGTGTGAGGGGGCTTGCTCATATAGCCTTTAGTGTTGAGGCTTGCAGGCAAGCCCCAGTCTAAATGATTATTTGTGATGAGTTGCCATTTAGGTTTGTAGATTGGGTGGGTTTTAAACAATTCATACTTGTTGTTCAACCTAAGTGGGTAGGGATCCCATCTTATGTTACAATTGCTAAGAATTGTTGTAGTGTGTATTTGAGAGAAAAACATAAGTTTAGAAGTGCTCTCAAGGGCAACGAGTTTCCCCTACCATAGGTACATGGACATCCATACAAAACTTCAACTGCATGTGTCTCACGACATATTTTATTGATGATGATTGAAAAATACACATAGGATTCTTTCTTTTTGTTTAGTTGAAAATCACTAGGGCGATACACTTGGTAGGACCATAGAGATGTGTTTAATTGATTGGAGGTGGCCAAAAATACTTGCAATGCTTGCCATTGCAAGTTCGAATAATGGTGTAGTTTCTTTTTTGAAAAAGAAAACCAAGCATAAGAAAGATACTATTTTGGAACATGAATCTTGCATGTGAAATGTTGTGCTCATATTTCAAATTTGATTGTTTGTGAAGGGTTGAAAAAATATGATGATTCCATTACCAATGTAAGAATTGTTATCAAATATGTTAAATCCTTTGTACAAAGATGGAGTGTATTTAAATCATATATACTACTAGAAGAGATTACTTGCAAAAGTCATGTATATCTAGATGTACCAACTAGGTGGAACTCTACTTATCTTATGTTGGCGATGGCTAAAAATTTTAAAAAGACTCTTGAATAGTTGGAGGAAGAAGATTCGGGGTTCCTTCCTAGTACTGGAGATGAAGATGATGATGATAACGATGATCATGGGATGACGAGGAGAACGTCAAAGATATTAGGGCCTCCTAACAAGGATGATTGGGAGAAGGTAAGATTGTAAGATTGTTTATAAGATTTCTTAAACTATTTCGTGATTCAACTTTGCATTTTTCAGGTAGTCAATATGTAACTTGCAACACCTTATTCTTTTTTTTTTTTTTTTTTGTGAAACTAGTTACAAATGAAGACACAATTAGTATGGAGTGTGAAGAATGAGGACTTGTGGTGAGATTAATGGCACTAAATATGAGGAAATAATTTGAAAAATATTGGGGCAACTTTAATAATATGAATATGTTGTTATATGTTGGGCTTATTCTTGATACTCGGTACAAAATGCGATATCTTGAATTTTCGTTGAAAACAATATATGCATATGATTCCTCAAAAGCAACTGAGTTAAAGTTGAAAGTGAAAATGCTTTTACCAGTATATGTGGTGTATATGTTGAAATTAAATAAGAGAATAATTCTGGTTCACAACAGTAGCGTACAAGTTCCCCAAATAATGATGTAACTACTACTACATGTAATAGACTTGAGGATATGAAGGTACTAAGGTTGGCACAATTTAAGCAACGGTTGCAATCGGAGAACTATTTGGAAAGCAAGTCATATGCTGATAGATACCTAGCCGACTTACTTTCAAAAGTCGCACGCGATATTCTTGCAATATCAGTATCTACAGTGGCCTCTGAATCTGCATTTAGCACGGCAAATCATGTACTTAATCCATTTGAAAGTAGTTTGTCTCCGATTATGTTAAAGAGCCTCATTTGTGCGTAGAATTGAGTTCACTCTTCTTCTACTCCGATTAGCCTTTAAGACTATAATTGATGATGTGGAAGATTTTGAGAAGCTGGATATGGGTATATAACAAACTTATTTTCTCATATATTTTTTCATGATTTATTTGTTATATAAATTTATATAAATTATTTTTTTATCTTTTATGTATAGAACATGTGGGCGAGGTTGAAAATTATGCAGAGGCGTCGAATGCACACCTGTTGAAGATGATTGATGTGAGAAGAATATCTGAATATACTACTATTAAAGGCCCGGCCCAATAATTCTAAGATCAAAGTATTGATCATTTTTATTGAGTCTAAATTATATTTAATGAGACATATTGGATAAGCACACGAGCGATAAATTATTGAAGTTGATTAAAACTTTTAATTAGGTTCAATGACTAGGTTAAATCTCATTTATTATTTATTGAACGAGTTAGATTTCTTTTAGAATTTAAAGATTGGCTATTAGAAATTGATTTCAATTTAAAATCATCACTGATTGAAATCTCATATGTAGTCTCAGTCACTGACAACCCTACATTGAATGAACTACTAGATCATGCTTTTAAATTCAAACTCTCTTCTTAGATAATCACGACCGAGTGTTCAGCATATTAGTGTCACTACATGTATTAATCGAGCCCAACTCAAACTAGTTAGTACCCTATCCCAACTGGATTATAACTCTACAGTCTTTGTCACCCAAAATTTCTAAACTCGACTACCCTTTATACATGTGTGTGTGTGTGTGTGTCTCTCTCTCTCTCTCTCTCTCTATTACCATCCACTATTTTTCTACCAGGGTTGCCGCAAGTCTACTTTATTTTCTCAAAAAGTCCAGACACACAACTTATGTATTAAAGCAATCATTTTTGTTCTGTCACATGTTCTTTCTGATCGAAAATAAATCCTACCTTTCATAGCTAAAGTATTACAAAAAATGACAGCTAAATCATTGTCCGTAGCCTTTGTTCTTGTTCAACATCTAGAAGACTTTTAAGGTATTTTTACACTTCTGCCCTTGATTTTCAATTCATGGCTGAATGTATATTGTGGATGTGGACTGAGCTTACTTTTACGGTAATGAAACGTGAAAGAAGATTTATGAAGCAACACTACAAGGTAACTAGTTTGATCATAAATTAGGATCAGCATACGTTAGATAGTTATATATATTATTATTAAAACTAGTTCTTTGAAAGTTAGTGTTTATGTACTATGCATGTCATGATATTTGCAAGGACATCATTTGTCATGTTTCATTTCACATATTATAGTTATGTATGTATTATGCATCTCATATTAAATCAAACACGCAAGTTTTCATAAGATCAAGTGTAAGATAAGCTCAGAACAGTTAATTAGATGGTCATTCAGATGCATGGTACCAATACAGTCAGGGTGGATATGCAAGCCATGGACTCAAACGTAGTCCACCATAGCATTTTGTCAAATCAGATTCACGGTTCCCTTTGTGGCCACAAGATCGTGAGACCAATGCACAACCTTGTAAACATGGTTAAGTGTGTTGGCCAATCAGAACAGTCAGATAATTCAGATCAGCCAAACAAGTCAGTTAATTCAGAAAAGTCATACATGTCATAGCATACGTATGAATAGTCATGATTTTAAGTTCTCAATATGAAATATTTTATGAAAAATCTTATGTTAAGTATATTTACGTTATGATGGGTTTCTTATTAAGTCATCAACTCATTTTAGTTTATTTTTATATTTTTAAACCAATCAAAATTAAAATATTTATGAATGTAGAGTTGCAGTACGAGACTTGGTCTAGATAGTCATGACAGTGGCCTAGATCATATATAAAGATTTTAAATTATGATTTGTATGTCATAGATTTTGAAAGATCTTAATAAATACTTTCACACACTCTTATTTATGATTTCAGTATATTAATACAAAATGACTCTATTTATTATAAGGAATCTTTGTACTTGATGCTTCCTTTAGTATCTCAGTAGCACTTGGGCTCCTGTGAGCATCTAAAAATGATGTCTTTCTTAATCATAGGTAGAGGAGTGCTACGATTAGTTATTAGAGTCTACATGAAATAAGTATTGAAATTTGAAACTAAGATATTTGTCATTTGATTGCTATGTTTTTGCAATAAAATCATTTGATTGTATATTGTGACTTGTAAAGAGTTAGTTGTGGACCATGGGGACTTGTGGAAAGTTGACGATTATTGTCATTTCCTTATGTTCATTTCGTTTCAATTATTTCGGTGGTGATTAGATACATTTCATATTATTTTAATTGTGGAATAATTTTTAATATTGTAATATAAGTAGATGTTTTATGACTAGATGAATTGTAATAATTATTATGTTTGAGAAGTCAATTCCTTTTTTTTTTTTTTTTTGGATGATATTACATTTTTTTTCTTTTTCTCTATTTTTTCTTTTTAACTTTATTATGAATTTATGATGGTTGCTAACATTCATGGATATAGATAATTTTTATGTATGTCATTTTCCTTTTTTTCCCCTTGTTATTTTGGAGTTTAAATGATATTATATTTTTCAATTTCATTTTCTCTATTTGTTTTTTGTTTTTAACTTTATTATGATGATTACTAATAATTCTCATGAATATGGATAATTTTGATAATTTTTTCAATTTTTTAAAATCTATTTTTAATACAAAATGTGTAAATAAAATTAAATAATTGATACTTGTAATTGTAAGTTTTTTTTATAGTTAGGCCGAAAATACATAAATGATTTTAGACTTTTTGTTTATTGGGCCGATAGCTACGTACAGTCTGATCCGATCTTATTAGAAGTATAAAAAATTTACATAACCTCTTACTATTTACACAACCTCCATACACCACATTTTTTTTAATTTTTATTATTTTTTTCTTTTATCAAATATTTAATATATGAATAATGAATAGAAAAATTGAATTAGTTTAAAAAAAATAAACTCAAAAAAAATTTTAAAAAAGTATTAAAAAATTTTAAAATTTTAAAAAAATATAATCATGTGCGGAGGATGGGAGGTTGTGTAGCATTGCTCTTAGAAGTAAGCCCTTTCTCAAGAAAGGAGTGAAAAAATACATACCATTTTGGTCGATGATAATGATTTAAGGGGAAAGTGCCAATTCAGAGGGCATTAGCCCTCGAAGGAACATATATTCTTAGACAAGTACCAAAAGTTTCATATAAATATAAAACTAAACAGGAAGGAAGGCTATTAAATATCTTTTGGTGGCATATCAACCACCAATTCAAAATATTCCCGCGAGGAGATTTGCAGCAGTGGAAATCGCAGCTCCAGTGATTGCGCATTCCACTATCTGCTCATGGGAAGACTCCTCAGATGTAAGTGCCAATGCCACACCAGTAATAGCTCCAGCGACTGCACTGTTTTTCTGCACCAAATTAAGCAATGCAGAGTAAATTGATTTGAGTACAAAATTATTAAAAACAAAAAAACAAAAAAAATCCAGGATTTCAGACATCACAAACAGGTGATGATAGACTTCATAGGCAATGTTGTTAGAATGAATGAGACAGCTTGATGCAAGTAATGTGGTAATGTTTGATTGAATGAAATAACTCATGATCATTCATCCAAAAAAAGTGGAGTTCTGTTTGTTTTGAGGCATTTGTTGGGATCCATCCTCTCTTATATTGCACATAAAAAGGGGGACACTACTCATTAATGGGAGCTAACAGAGAGCCTCTTAATCATTTCCAGTAGACATTAAGGACATTGATTTATTTGCTAAATTCCAAATGCAACAGAAATTTCACCCCATAAATAACAGTATCTAAAGAGGATAGATATTTATCTTGACGATACTGGACATTACCCAATCGTGGGTTCCACGAGCCTCCTTTAGCCCATACGTGAGACCTGAATACACTCCTGCAGCCAGTCCTATACAGTACAAAAGAAACTCTTAGGTCACTTCCGTTGATCACTAGCATAAGCATCTATGTTATAAGGCCAATTAATCATAATAACCAGGCCACATGCATGAGAGGGTGATCTTGAATGATAAATTTTCTTATGAAGGTAGAAAAGAACAACGGCTTCTATCCAAGGCTTGAACAAGTAAGTAAACTTGTTTGATTAATCTTAAAACTGGATAACGCTTGTTAATTAATTTGTTAGGCGGTAGAACCAATCGTTCCAATTCAACAAATATTCATCCAAAGAACTAGGAAGTTGTATGAACAGGAATGTAGGTTTACCCCACTGCATGGATTCTTTTCCGGTGTTCTTCACCTGGAAGAAAAGGATAGAAAAGAATTAAAACCAAAGCAATGATTACAAGCAATAAATCATCGTGCGGACAGTGAAATGCTATTGAGTCGATTGCACAAAAGCGATCGAGTTAGCTTCTCAGAGGGCAGCAAAACTGCATTATGTTAATGCATGCAGTGCAGCAAAATCTGCAACATGCATGTACTCGCCATGATGCTGTGCCATATACGTGGTTCCAAATATGTCTAGGCAAGAATATATAAGAATATGGGAGTTCAAAACCCACCATGGCTTCGAGAGACTTTCTGTTGGTTTCTCCTGCAATTCACATAACAAACCGTGAGACATGGCCAATGTGTTATGTCACTCTTAACTAATACGACATTTCCATCACCAAAATACACCGAGAGAGATCAACCTGGGCATGCTAAAACCTAAACCATTTCATCATGAAATCTACAATCTTCCAAAGGAGCACTACATGAGAAAAATATTCCAGGCCTGTTGTTGTACCTACCTTTGAGGTCCCGGAATCGATGCTTCTTGCTGGCACCTGAGATTATCTCCGCCGTCAGACCCCCAGTACCCGAATCAAGTCCTGCTCCTAGTTAATATTCCAGTTAATATTCTAAATGTACACTTAATTAACCAATACACAAGAATATATTATACAGGAAGAGAACAAGAGAATTAAACACGTAGAATATGGTCAATATCCATCCATGCAAAATAATAGCCAGAGAACTAGCTATTACCTTCAATGGCTGTAAAATAAGCCTGGCGGGACACAGCCTGAATAGCTCCGATCTATACACCAAGCAGGCAGCAGCATAGCCTTTTACAAGTTAGTAATACGCTCAAACACACACACACACACGAGTACTAGCTAGCTACCACAAGTGAGCACAGAGAAAGAGAGAGAGAGAAAGAGATGGTAATTAAAAAGGCTACGAACCCCGGCTGCTTTGACGAAGCTCTCGGCGATGCGGTTAAGGAGAGGGTGGCCGAGGTCGAAGAAGCCACCCTTGTCGAAGCTACGCAGATCATCCAGCAATGACCTTGTAGTTGTCTGCATGTCGCTATTATTGCTCATCTTTTTTCTTATATCGATTTATTCGATCAATGCGTAAACCACCAAAATCACTGATCAAAAGTGAAAACTACTCTGTCGTGAAATCGGAATAGTACTCAGGCTTATACCGATATTCCCAACCGTCTGTGTAGACGAAGAAAGAAGAAAGATGATGATCGGGGGAGTGGACTAATATTAAGGGAGAGTTTCGATTAGATCAGACAACACGTGTCCGTGTTTCCATACGTACGTGTCTTGCTTTGGTAACGAGAACCCTAACTTCGTGGCGGTCATTCAGGATCAGGATAAGCCACGTGTCCATTGCGCTTCAACAAAATTTTTGTTTCGTAGTATTTACCATTGACCAACCCAAATTTAACTTAATAATAGTAGTAAACAAATTCAGCAATCAATTTAACGTCAAACTTCTTTAATTAAGTCTCATAAGAATTTTATATTTCAATTTTTTACGAGATCCAATCACTTTATCAGGCATTTGTAGGTACGTAGATGAAAGCTTATAATATGGATGTCGGTCATTAATTAATTAAGCTCAAGACTGTTGTAGCATAAATAGTTTTGAAGTACTACTATATTCACAAAAGAATTATACAAAGATAATTTTACAAACTGACGTAAATTTATCTGATCCGTTAAATCTACTTTACAATAAAAATAATTTTATAATTTGACGAATCACATCAAGTTACGTTAATTTGTAAGATTACTTTGGTGTAATTCTGAACAGAGTATTTCCCACAGTTTTAGCTATCTAGCTGTGTATACAAATGACGCAAAATAAAGATCCAAAATGTCATTCGGGGGATTAGCAGCAGCAAATACAATCAATACAGAGAGCGCAGCAGAACAACAAAAGGGGGCTTTAAATGATCTTTGATCTGGTACTATTAAGTACAAGTCAAACCTCTCCTCTATTATCAAAAGTCGATTCAGCAGGAAAGAAATGAGATTGAGCATCAAGGCCACTTTTACTACGAATTTAGAAACTACTGTAGGAACATTTGAGGACCCTTCAATCATAAAGTGTTCAAAATCTAATTTACACTACTCTATAATGAGTTTCACTACTAGTACATATGGAAAACTTTGCCCTCTAACCCAACTCGCTTGACCATCTCTATTACAACCCACACCCACCACCACAGAACCGGGGGGGAAAAAAAAACACTATGCAAGGCAGACATTGGTGCCTTCTTTATCATATTGTTCACATAGCTAAAAGTGGACTAACAAAACAAAGGGTAATTGGAATAAAACATTAAAGGGGGGAAACAAAAAGGAAAACATGTGAGATAATTGGGGAAAAAATAGTGCTGATAAATGTGGTACAAAAGAGAATTGCTAAGCTCAAAGCATCAGAAAGACCAAGTGAAGAGGGAGAACGGGCGGGCCCACATTGTCGTATAGATTGTCTTTCTCCTCTAAGTAGCGCTATACAGTATACCCCACAGTCATCAACGTAAAGCCCTCAAACAAATTCATCCCCCTTTACTCATTTCTTCTCTTTCAAAGTGCATTGTTACTTCGGTAGCCCACACCACCAAGCACATCCACGATAGAAGAAAACAGAACAAAAATGCAACCCCGAATAAATTAGGATCCACTTACAGCCATTTCTGGTGAGGATATTGGTGGTATTAATGGAGAGTCTTCTCCGCCTAACTGTCTATTGTCAGAAGCGATATGCAATCGATCAGAACATATTTTAGAAGCAGCAGCTTCCTTCTCTCCATGGTTCTCATCATCTGAGGTGGTGCTGTTATCAGAATTGCTTCTGTCCGTGTCAGGTTTTTTCTCCTCATGATTTTCTTCCCCAGAGCTTTGGGTCGTCCCATCAGCTGTATGAGCCATCAAGTGCATGGTGCTAGCAGTTTTCTTACTAGGTAACACTGCCTGGCTTAGTGTTGAGCACAAAGCAGCAAATACACTATCTTTCGACTTGGAATTTTTTCCAATCCGCTGCTTCTTCAACACCTCAGGCGTGTTGTCTGTGGATGCCAGTTTCCGCTTCAACCTAAGAGATTCCATTGTTCCTTCATCTTCATCAGGGGTTTCTGGCTGCTTCCTTGGAGGTGGTCTGTAGTCTTCATCATCCTCGTCATCATCATAATCAACCAGTCCACCAGATCTAGGACTGCAAAAGTTGACATAAATCAAGACAAAGCAGAGGGTTGATAGAAAAAGTACTCTGACACGTCTTACTCGCTTTTCTAGGGTGAAAATATTTCCTTTACCTTAAGGGCGGGAAACTTGGACTAACTCCATTGGATAAAACAGGTTGAGACTGTACTTTTTGGGGTTGTGATATTGATGCAGATGCCGTATCTTCTTCATCACTGACTCAAGTATCCAAATTAAGAGGCTATGGTTAGAAATCATGTAAAAGAATTTTTCCAAAACATATTTCTTATACATACCTGTCCTCGTTGAAATAATCTTCCTCTTCTTTCTCCAAAGCACGCTCATCAACTCGTTTTCTGGGGTCTGACACATTACAAGTGCCTTTTGTTCCACTATTCTCCAGGGACTACAAAGACACTGGTGAGATCCAAAAAAAGGTCGAATAAAAATTGAGGCAGTAAAAATCAAGCAAGATTGGGAGAATACCTGCTCGTATTTAACTTTTAGTGCATGAATGGAAGCCAAGTACTCAAATTCGACCAACTGGTTCCAAAATGTATCAACTATATATTTAAGCAATGATTTAAGGTTTTCCTGAACGACACGAGATCTTCAGATGAGAATTACCTCCAGACATATCTAAAATCCAAATGCAAAGACGTATTAAAAAATGAGCACCTTTCGAATGTAGTCGAAAAGTTCTAAAACTGCCGAGTTGAGCAGATTGTAACGGCTACCATTACCAACAAAGGCATCCACAATTGGTTTCAGAAGGTTATTCTTGACAACATGATTTATCAGATGCTCATCCTGCATATAAGCACATAGTTTGAGTTGTTATACGCTCTACCCAGAAGAAATGCCATATCACTTGGAAAATCCCAAACAAAATAAGCAGAGTTAAGGCTAGTGCAATGCAGGACAACAATTAACGTTATACAATTACTACATCTCTGAAATACTAATGTTACTATGTCCCCCGAATACACAAGTAATTTTGCAAGGGCTGATAAATATATGCACAGGTATTGAGATTGAGATACAAGCGATGTCCAGTTAGCATGTTGGAATTGTATATGAGAGATGTCTATCCCGCAATTTCCATAAGTAACTAGTTGGCTATTAAAAGTATAAATGCATGATATTCATCACTATAGTGATCTCAAATAACGCCACCAGCACTAACCCAGCAGAGCCCACGTGGTAAGCAGAAACGCAGAAGCAAATGATCCACTGTCTCCCATCATTCTTACACATGTAGCACCAGCAACAATAAAGTGCCTCTTAATCAAATTTTTGGCTGTTAATACTTCTCTACCAAGCTTAAAAAACAAATTGCATCACATTATTCAATAATAAAGATGTATTTACTTACATGGCGGGAAAGAATAGTGCGAACAAATCGAACAGCAGCAACAACTAGGTATTTTTCCCTTCTTTGCATAACCAACAAAACTTTATCTACCGCATTATTAAGGAGAAAATTACACCTGCATAGAGAAAAAAAAAAACCACACATTTACATCTTAAATGTCCGTGGCAAGATTTCAATTCTTACTGATTGCAAGAAAGGCATCGAAATATTACTTTATTCTATATGGATGGTGCAGAACACAAAAGCATAGTAATTCACAAATGTTTGACAGTATTTCAGGCTTTGCGCCAATTTGATTTCCAATTCTTTCACCAGATCCCACAGAATTATTGCTTGATTGAGCTACACCTTCTGAAGGACAAGATGCCACTATAACATCTATTAGTTGACCCAAATGCTTCTCATAGAAAATCTCAACAATAGTATCTCTCTGCAACAAAACAGCGAGATCAGAAACTCAATAACATAGATACATGCATTTGAATCTATTTAAAACAAAGAAATGGAAACGAAATTCCTCTTACACAACACAGCAGAAATATAATAAAATACAAATCAATATTCAAAATACCATGCCTCCATCAATACACTCAAACTGTTTTTTTTTATAAGTATCAATACACTCAACTGTTGCACAAGGTTATTACAAAATAACTGTGAAATTGTATGATTGCGTGTGTATGTGTTTGTGTGGGGAGAGAGAGAGAGATGGCAAATTGGCGCCATATTTTAGGTAAAAGTCTTTATTTTCCCAAGACTAAGGCCTGGTTTGGTTTCACTAATCTTTGAAACCATCTCATCTCACCTCATCTCATCTTATCTCAACATCCAAACACCATTCAAACACAAACATTTTTCAATTTCAAATTTTCAAATTTTCAACCTTTTCATCTAATCATTACAACTTTCCCAAACTTTCATACAAAACACAAACAACAATTCAACCTTTTCAAATCCCAAAACAAAAATAATATTAAAAAATTATTTTCTAAGCCTCTTTTAACTTTATAATTTTTTTATTCAACTTTTTCTCTCTCCTTTCCCAAAACCCATCTCACTACTATTAACATATTTCTCATCTCATCTATGTAACCAAATGAGGCCTAAAGATGAGTTCTTTTGGGGATCGAGATCATACGGCTCAAGCTGGTTTTATTTATGCCAGACATATATTAGCTACAAAAAAATTTTACATCTCTCTCTCTCTCTCTCTCTCTCTTTTTTTTTTTTTTTTTTTTTTTGGGGGGGGGGGGGGGGCTATTGCTAATAGATTCATATTTCCATGCTTTGTTACTAGGATATGAAGTAGAGCTAGAATATATGAAAAGGTAGAAACACAATTAAACATTATTTCAATCTCGGAACAAAAGCCTCATTCAGAAATAGTTAATTGAAAGAAATATAAAAGAATAAGTGATCAAGGCAAGCACCTGTGCTCCAGACAATGTGTATGAGTCCAGTAAACTGCGAAGAATTTCAAGAAATTGGCAGTTCATATCCTCCCCAAAATCTGTGATCATTCCTTTAACCTATACATCAAGCAACAGTACGTCAAAATTGGTTGGCAAACATGTGTCTTCCAAGAAGAAGATTTACTGCCATGTAAGTTTTTGTGGTTTCAAAAATATTCAATGCCTTGCACATGAAGTTGTAGAAAGTAGAGATCAAATACTGTTCCTATTATGGCAAAGTATGCAGACAAATTTTCAAGACAATTTTTACTTTTAATCTAGAAAGCTGTTTAAACAATGAATGACAATATGTAATTTATGACCGTCCAATCTTGGGAAAAGAGTTGCGTGTCTGAAGGTTGAAGCACAATAACTAGTGCTTTGATCAATTTTCAGTTAGCTGGCTAGAAGAGGATGTAGTCCGAAGGTGATAGGATTACTTTGATCAAGGAAACTATGTCTAATTTGCCTACATATTTCATGTCTCTTTTTCTGCTTCCTTTTAGTGCGGCCAACCACCGAGAGAAGCTGCAACTGGAATTCCATTGGTGAATTGGGTGAACAGATAAAATATCACCTGGTAAGCTAGGCAGGATATGTTCTCTGAAATCACCTGGTAAGCTAGGCAGGATATGTTCTCTGATCTCGGAGGGTAGGTTGGGAGTATGAAACTGCTCTTGTTTACTCATACACTTGGGGAGGTGGCTTTGAGTCTTTGACACTATCAGAATGAGAAAGAGACGCTGAGGAAAGCAGTAGTAGATGCTAAATACATCATGGGGTTGGTGGTGTTTGAATGAGATCCAACAGCCACATGGGCTGGAATTATGGAAGAACATAAGAAAAGGTTAGGGGAAGTTTTCTAGCCCTACTAGATTTGAGATGAAAGATAGATCCAGGAATAGATTTTGGCATGATTTGTGGTGCAGAGAAAGGACTCCCATGTTTCTTGGATGTTTACAATGTAGCTTGTGCTAAGGATGCTTCTATGGCTGATCACTTGCAGATCACTAGTTGATTCCTTCAGTAAAATGTCAGTTTTATCGGTGCAGCTCATGACTTGGAGATAGATATCTTTACCGCATCCTTTAAACTATTGTATTCCGATAGTTTGAGATGAGGAGGTGAAGACACGCTTCTTTATGCCCCTTTCAAGGAAGCGATATTCAGTATTCATTCTTTCTATAAAGTCCTTATTCCTCATGATGATAATCCCTTCCCTTGAAAGAGTATTTGGTAGACTAAACTCTCTTAGAATTGTGTTTTTTGCTTAGACAGCCTCCATGGGAGAGATTCTAACCATGGAAAAAAAATCACACCTCATCGTGACTGATTGGTGTTTCATGTATAAAACTGGCAAGACCACCAATTATATTTTAATTCCATCGCAAGTTTGCTAGTGCCTTGTGGACTGACTTCTTCAGTCAGGATCGTTTGGCTTGAGTCATGCCTAGAAGGATGGAACTTTTTTACTCCTGGAGGATTAGGTGGCAGCCCATAATTGCAGCAGTATGAAAGATGGTTCCTACTTGCCCCGTATGGTGTATTTAGAAATGAAAAATTTTAAGGCCTGTGAACGGACACTAAAAAAACCTGCTACGGAACTACCAATCAGGGGCAAAAATACGATAAACAGATAGATAATTTCGAGTGTGATCAGAAAGCCAAAAATCAAACAATGCTCCTTCCAAGGTACAGCTTCTATAGACAAATGGGCTTAACTTTTACGGATTTCTTGTATCTTTTTCTCTCTTGTATACATCTTGTGTACTTAGGTCGTGCATTTTTTAATGAAGTTTTAGATATCACAAAACACTCAGAATTTAAAGGGTGGGCATCATGAAGGAAGGGTAGGAAGCACTTGGGAGGAACAGAGGGTGCAGCAAAAGCCATAACACTTGAAGCATTGAAACAAGTCTTTATATTAATAGAATTCTCAGGTATGTAACAATCACTTTGGTATGCAATCTTAAAAGCTTATTTCATATTAACATGCCCCATTTTTATCCATCTTTTTTTTTTCTTTTTTCTTAAATACTGTGAACCATTTAGCTGTCAGAACATTAATTCTGCCCCACTTTTAAACGTAGAATATTTTGCTTACATGAGTGAAAAGATCTGTATGTGAAAAACTGTGATCGATGTGCAAGTTCTATAAGCAAAAACCTGATGCCATGCATACCAAGAGTCCCAGAAGTAGAACTCCTTCCTGCCGAACAACGTAAGAACGAAGAAGGTTTGGATCCTGATTCAAGAAAAGAATGAGGATATCTGTCCTGCATCCACTAACATGACTTATTGTTAGGATGGTGATTATTCTCTGGACTAGAAGGATAAATGTTTACACATAAACCACAAAAAGATAATAGACAGACAGTAGGTATTCATCATTATTACCCAGTTAATACAAGATTTTTGTCTTCACTCTGCAAAGCATCGGCGACAATGTCAAAGATGCCTTCATTCATGAGATCCCTGCAAAAAAATTAGCCTTTGGCTCTTAGAAACAAATAAAGTGCCGGAACAAAGATAAACTCATCAGCAATCTTTTTCAAAACAAAGGATTAGCTACTGACAGTACAAGGTCTATATCAACAAGGATAATTAATAGCGGAAAGAGCATAAATAGCATACCTAAATAGCCGGAGCTGCTGGACCATCTGCAGGCTCTTGCTTAAACTACAAAACTCATGCAAGAAATACACCTGTTTCATAAAATAAAATGCATGGTTGGTACTGAGGGAACTTAAAACAACAAGACCCACCATCATTACCAAGAGGAACTCCATAAAATGACCCACTCTCTCCAATATAAAACCAATTAAAAACCAGAGGAGAAAACCAGCTCACATCAAAAGAAAAAGGAGGTCACAAAGGAAGTGGCAAGGAATGAGCGCTTAGTCCAAGATCTATACATAAACTATCAATCTCATCACCATCCTGAATTTGCAGAAACAATAAGATGACCAAAAACACGAACGACACTAATATTCAAACAGCCTATTAAAAGGGCGGTAGTAACAGGACTAATTACATATTCAACGGTAAAAAGTAGCTGAAAAAACTGCAACCTCCAATCTGTTCGAAACAGAACATTAATATGACAGCAAGATAAGAAAACAAAAAGAAGTCGATAATCCTAAGAGTGACTGTAGCAATAAAAGGACTTTACGTCCATGTCAGAATTGCAATCAAACTAACATGCTAAAGAAAGGCAAATGGATGTATGTACTTCAAGCTAAAAAGTTACCAAGTTTTTCTTAGATTCCGCAGAGATGGAGGGTGATCTCAACCTAGCAAACAATTCCTGAATAAAGGTACTATCATCCTTTAACAAAGAAACAACCTACGACAGAATAACACAATTAGAGGCAAAATAACATATTACTCAACATTCTTAAAAAAAGAAATTTTAAAATCTTACAATGGCATTGTTTGCATGAATTATCGAATTGAGATTTGCAACCGTCACCTCATCCACTATTCGAGTCAACACAACATCCTAAAAGAAGTAATATAAGAGTATTGGTAAAAGTAAAAGTTGCATCACAAACAGGCCATTGACCAAGGGTTATCGTTAACAATTTTTTTCGCTAAGTTTTATCGTTAACAATTCAAACCTTCAAATAACCAATTCTGTATGTTTGGTGTATCTTTGACAGAACTAAAGGCTCTTTAATTGGTATGGCCTACAAAAATGAAAAAAAAATTCCACAAATTAGCAAGCAAAAGCAACTTGCTTCCATCCAGTTATCTCAACCTCCTCCCACAAAAAAAAAAAAAAAAAGAAGAAAAAAGAAGAGAACCAGCTACCAAGGCGTTACCTCCTTGTAGACAACATGCTCTTTTAAAAATCTACGATGGTGTTGGATATGAGGGACCTCTGGATCATCTGCAAATTACATTTTAATGGTTAATGAATAATAAAAATTAAACCATCAGCCCAGACCATCAATTCCATGTAGCTATGCATCAAGAATGTACAACTATGAAATAACTTTAAAAAAAGAGGGCCTGGCAAAAGGAAAATAGCCTTAAAAAAGGGGGGTTTAAAATCTAGGATTATTAGATGTGATTCTAATGTCCAACATATCCGTTAAAATGTGCATTGGGAAGCATAAATGTAAAAAATAGATTGAACTCAAGATCATGTAAAGAAGCTATAAGGCACGTTCTATATGCAAACACTAAAAAATTATAAAAGGCATTGCACATGCCACATTTGTTGTTGTTCATGCTAGTAGTATAACGGAAGCTACAAATTTTTTTCAAGTAATGTAAACTAACAAATATTAAACACCATGAATAAAAAATAAACAGTTTTTTTACAAGTATTGTTCCAACACCGACTCAGTACTCATTGATTACATTATCACCAAAATAGCTTATGAAAAAAAAAAAATCCCAAACATTTCAAAATTATACATTTAATGATACTGAGTGGCACAAGGAAGAGAGAGAGAGAGAGAGAGAGAGAGAGAGAGAGAGAGAGAGAGAATCAAGAAACAAATCCATCTAAAAGCATAGCCAAGTACACAAGATGTATACAAGAGAAACACCTATCTAGGATTTACAACCGATATAAAAAAGTCTTCAAAGCTCTTGTTAAAGAGGCCCTCAGGGTAATCCCCGGATTGCTGCTATGTGGAAAATGATTCCTTTATATCTCATGTGGCGCATTTGGCTTCAAAAGAATGGCTGGAGTTTTGAAGACCGGGATTGCTCTTTGGATGAACAGATGTTTCTTTTTCCACACCTTATTTCTGTGGGCTTTTGCTATTTCTCAATGGGGCTAGTTTTCATGACTTTCTAGTATACATTTCTAGCTCAAAACTTATAACTAGGTTTCTCTTTTGTATACTTCTTGTGTACTTGGGCTATGCCTATTTACTTGATTCAATAAAACTGTATTTTCCTTAAAAAAAAAAAAAAAAAAAGCCGAAAGTCTTCAAAGCTTATATCATTCCTCTCCCTCCAAATGCACTACAATAGACATGAGATCTATCTTCCATTTGCTGCCACTCGTAGATCACCTTGTAAACCCCTCCAACTTGCTAGAAAATCCACCAATCTTCTATGCATCACCCATGCTAATCCCACTCTATCAAAAATGTTGTTCTATAAGTTCCTAGCACAATGAAGTAACAATTTTTTTCTCTCAATAGGTACAATGAAGTAACAAATGAACTACCATTTCCCCATTTTCTTGCACATGCAGCACCAATCTACCACAACAATCAAATGTTTCCTTTTTTTCTTTCTGATAATCAAAAGAGAGCATAGGCATTATCTTGTTACACAGGGAGTATACTGCGAATACACCTAATAAGATGTTACCTTAGATTCTTTATAGCGATAATCTTCACCAAGGAAGCTGTTGGGAAAAAAAAAAAAAAAAAACTGCTTTCAGAGGTGCTTAGTCTTCCAAATGTGCCTCCAAGGAAATGCAGTAGTTCCTTTAATATTAAGAACCTGGTAAAATGATCAAACAGCAAACCTTCCTTTTTTAAAGGGGCAACAAATGACCTTGTCTGCATTACCAACTGGTACTCTTGTAGAATACAAGTAAGGTAAAGAATTTTGTAATGGTTCCACTCTCCAATCTCGTGCTGCTCTAGAAAAAAAGATATTCCATTAGGGTGGCCCACTACATAATTCCAAGAGGTCAACTATTGAAGCTTCCTTCACCCGCGCAATCTCAAACACTACTGTGAAGGTTTCTCTGAGGCTCCTATCTCCACACCATAGATCATACCAAAATTAATACCGCGATCCATTACCCACTTCAAATCGAGTGAGTCTATAGAAAACCCCCATTGTTTTCTTATGTACTTCGACAACCCCACCCCATGTGGTCCATGCACCTTTTCAAGCACCAATCACCCCATGCCCCCCCAAACTTTGATTCTACAATTTCCATCTATAAAGCTCCCCTTCCTTGTTGATATCGCCAAAACCATTTCCCCAAAAAATTTGGTTGAAAACCAACAATTTACAAACTCCCAACCCTCCCTTGAAAATTGGCATACATATACCTTTGCCCAATTCACCAGAGGAATTTAAAATTGTCACCCAGCCCTCTCCATAAGGAATCATGTTCCAGCTTCTCAATATGGTTAGCCACCTTTGTGGGCAGTGAGGATGAAGACAAGAATGTGATCAATTAGATAGGGTGCTTTTAATCAAAGTAATTATGCCGCTTTAGACAATATATCCTTTTCCAACTAAACAATCTTTACTCTATTGTTTCAGTCACGCTATCCCATATACCTGTAGTCTTAAAAGAAGCACCCAAGTGTAGGCCGAGGTATTTCATAGGCAAGGAGGATACATTACACTAATTATACTAGCCAACTTCTCCACATTAGAAACATTGCCAGCCAGGACCGATTCTGGCTTTGCCAGATTCACTTTCAAACTAGAGACAGCTTCAAAAAATAAGAAAAGCGGCCAAGGAGGTATCTAAATATTAAAGTATAAAGGCACTACACATGGAGTATACCATAGACACACCTAACTACAAAGAGAGAAAAGATCAAGAAAATTCTGAAAACTAAAGCTAGAAGAACATAATTTTAAAGCAATCCAAGAATAAAGAGATCTAAAGAAGAAATCCTTCAGCCTCCACGGCCTTCTCACAATCCTCAAAACTTTGGTCATTTCTCTCCCTCCAAAGGCACCACAATGGGCAAACAATTGGGATAATTTCCACAAGATTTCACTGTGTTAGCTGCCAAAATTACCTGTGCAACACATGAAAAGATCATCATCCGCTGAGGCATGACCCAATCCAATTAAAGTTGATTTCCATAAAGCACTAGCTACTTCATAGAGTAGCAACAAATGATCCACCGATTCCCTATCTCTCTTGCACATACAACATCAATTTATCACCATAACCTATCAAGTAAAAGGATTTCCCTAATGTTGCCATTTGAGCAAAGAAATGGAGCTCTCAAGGGAACCTTACTCCACCAAATATACTTCCATGGGAAATGAGAGCTTTCGAGGGCAGATAGCAAACACTCCCCTCTTGATGAGAGCCTTACTCCACCAAATATCCTTTTTTTTTTTATAAGTAAGAGATAAATATTACATGTATGAATGAAATAGCTTAGACCATGTACACATGAAGTATACAGAAAGACACCTAAATACATTCTAAGAGCGATAAATTAAAGACAAGAAATCATGAAAATTATCCCCATGCAATACACTAGTGGAAAACCAACACATTAAGGTGTGTAACACAAAAGTCTTCAACTCAACCAATGTGCATTCCTTATCTTCAAAGCAGCGCACATTCCTTTCCGTCCAAATACACCACATGAAGCACAATGGAAACATCTTCCATACCGCTACCACTTATAACTTCCATGTATCTTTCTCCAACAACCCAACAAATCCACCACCCTCATGGGCATAACACAAGCAACATCAACCCTTTGAAAGATCTCATCCCACAACACCTTTGTTACCTCACAGTGAAGTAAGAGATGGTCCTTAGATTCTCCATTCTTTTTACACAAGTAACACCAATCCATCACTACACATCCTCTCTTCCTTAAGTTGTCCGTGGTCAAGATCTTCCCTAGAGCAGCATTCCAAACAATACTCCACCAAATATCTCTATAAATTTCATAGTGAAATAGGGCTTTGGCTTGCCCATTTGCCTGTTTTGGATAAATTTGCCCCAACTCCTTTTTGGGTTGAGCTCTCCCCATTGACCTTGAAATGGTAATTTCTTTAGAAACTAGCGAGCTGCCAAAAGACTAGCACACATAGCCCTAAACCATTTTCCATCTTTCCAATTAAAACAACGTATCTTCTCTCGAGTTATCCATAAGGTTCATAAACGTACAAAGGGTGACTACAAATGCTCTCACCAGACACCATTTCTAAGCTGAAATTGCTCTCATTCTTTCAACAGTTTTTGCAACTTTGCAGCAGAAATGCTCAGCTTTTAAGCAACTCAAACTTCCTTCTCCAATCCTTGATATGCCTCTGCTGGATTTGGTGGTTGACAGAATCACCCCACCTCTGGCAACTACTCAGAAACCTCTTGAGGCTTTTGAAATTCTGCATGTTGAAGCCCAATGTCATAGAGCGAGCTTTGCACATTCATCTGCAAGACTTTCCTATCCCTATCCTTTTATTCCTTCAGGAATCACTAGAAAGCCTCTATGAATACTCCACCATAATTCACAAGGCAAGATATTGGCCATGAACATTGGAGCAACATTGGGCAAGAAATACCATAGATCTTACACAGGAGAACATCACAAATTCCACCTTCCTCTCCACCTGCGGCAAAACCAAGCTACACTAATTCTCCCGAAAGAAACTGACCTCACCACCACCTCACACACACACACACACACACAAAACTTAAGAAGTCTAATTTTCTCAACCCATGTACAATCCAAAGAGATCCACGAAGAGGAAGAAACAATACAGAAATGTAGGAAATTACTGATGCAAATTAACTCGGACCCAAATGAACGGAAACGGTCAAACATGGCGAGAGAGAGAGATCCTAACGCGTGATGGGTGTATAAAAATACAATCAATTAAATAACAGTAAAAACTAAACTACAAAGCTTAAATATTGATCATTTATACTAACGTGAAACAATACCATAAACTATTATAAACCAGCAATGAAACTTACACTCCAATGAACCAATAATCTCCATGATCAATTCATCACCAAATATCTTCTCAAAGATCTGAGGGCTATTGAGCAAAACTACAAATGACCAGACACAAGTCAGTCAGTACCGACAAAGGATATATGTTTAAATAGCACATAACAAGGACACAATGGTGGAATCAAAAGCATTACTTACTAATCCCTTTGACTATTTTGTATATCATGTGAAGCCCATCAATGTTTTCCAAGTCTTCACAGACTATAAACAGATCCATCAGCTTTCGGAAAAATTCTTGCTGTATCAAAAAAAAAAATATTAAAAATGATCAAGAAGAAACCTGAAAAGTGCACCTTCTACAAACTAATAAAGGAAGATAATTTTCTAGATTAGGAAAACATGGTCAAAGTACAAGGCCTGAATGATGAAATGCATAAAATATGGATTGTAATTAAAAGCTTGTTATGGAACTAAGATATGACAACAATGGAAATGAAAAGACTATAACTGACTTGCCTTTAAAATGTACAATTGATCAAGATGCTTAGTTAAAAATACACATTCGGAGACTACTAGAGCCTTGTGGGTTGAAGTCTTTAGCCGGATAGAGTTAGCCTTTGTTATGCTGGCAACAGTGGTAGATCTATTGGCCAGCTGGACACCTCCAAGAGGAGTTCAAATAATCAAGGCGGTGTGGAATATGATCTCAATCTGTATTATGTGGTGTATATGGCAAGAGCGCACCGATCGGACTTTCGAAAACAAAGAGCAGTCTCCGGAGGAACTTAGAACGCTATTTTTCCATACTTTATTTCTATGGGCCATTGTTTTAGATTTTAATGGCCTGAATTTTCATGACTTTCTAGTTTCCTTACTTCGACCTAGATAGGTCTTATCTCTTGTATACCATCTTGTGTACTTGAGCTTTGCCTATCTCTATTAGGATATCTTTGATTACTTATCAAAAAAAAAATACACATTGGGACCAACTTAAATGGGAAAGATCACACTACCTACAAGAAGATGATACAACACTCACATCATTCAAAATTAGCTCTGTCAGCCGCATCTGATCAGCAATGCCACTCTCAACCACAGTCTGCAAAACAAAGATTGGTTAGTTTTATTCAATGCTTTGTATCATTGAACTAGCACGCTCAGGCAATGCTCTTGTATATGTCTCGTATACTTGGGCTTTCTTATGACTAATCAAATTTTGTTTACCGATAAAAAAATAAAAAAGTTATATTCAATGCTTCTATAAGTAGGTGGACAAGTAAGAATTTTTTTTTTTTTTTTTTTTATAAGTACATCAAACAAGAAATTGATGCTACAATGAAAAGAAAAGGATCCAGCAAAAATTCATTCTAAATACTTGTGCTACCAAAATATACATAAATAGTTGTGCACATAACAACACAACCAAAGCACATTAACATTTCTAACATGTGTTGTGCAGAAGTATTAGACTAGATTTGATGTGTAAATTTTTTTATTAACAGTAAATATGAATTTTATTAATGAGGACTAGGCATAGCCCAAGTACACAGGATGTATACAAGAGCAACACTAAAGTGTGAGTGACTAGGGATACAAGGAAATCATGGATATTCAGACCATTGAAGTCTAATACAATCAACCAATGGAACAAGTGTTTAAAAAGAAAACTCTAAGCTCAACCATGGACTGTTCGCGATCTTCAAAGCTTCTATCGTTGCTCTCCCTCCAAAGACACCACCATAGGCAAATGGAGAGACCATCTTCCATATGGCTGAGATTTGCAAGTCGCCACGCAAGCCCCTCCAACTTGCTAGAAAACCAACTGCCTTTCTTGGCATCACCCACGCTACCCCCCATCATAGCAAAGAATTCATTCCAAAAGGTCACGGCCACCTCACAATGGAGGAGTAAATGACCCACGGTCTCCCCATTCTTTTTGCACATGCAACACCACTCCACTATGATGATCCGGCGTTTTCGTAGGCTGTCTAATGTGAGGATCTTCCCCAAGCAAGCTGTCCATACAAAGAAAGCTGCTTTCAAAGTGCCTTTGTCTTCTAAATACTCTTCCATGGGAATGAAATGGTGTTGTTCATTATAAGAGACTGATTGAATGAACAAATAGAAAACTTCCCTTTCTTCAACGGACTCCAAATGATCCTATCTGCCTCTCCCATCCTCACTCTAGTAGAATAAACAAGGTTGTAGAAGTTAGTGAATGCCTCAACTTCCCAATCTTGTGCAGCTCTAAAGAAAGTGACATTCCATTGAGGAACACCACCGGACAGCGCTAAAAGATCAGCAACTGAGGCTTCCTGCGACCTCGCAAGTCCATAAACTCCTGGAAAAGCTTCCTTGAAGGCATTATCACCACACCATAGGTCATGCCAAAACTTGATTCGAGATTCATTGCCCACCTCAAACCGAGTTTATCAAGAAAAAGTTTCCTATCATCTACTAATATGTTTCCAAAGCCCCACCCCAAACCCCACCAAATTTTGAATCAATGACGTGTAAAGTAATGTTAATAAAGAGAAGGTCAATAAAACCCCACTACCAAGACAAAAAACCTACATAAGGATAAAGTTGCTTTTGCTTAATTGAGTTGAGACTGAGCCTTTTAACTGGGCAAAAAAAAGTTGCATACATATAAAGATAAAGATGAGTCAGATCTCTGACGGTTGGCAGCCTAAACTTTGTGGCAGATGTAACAAAAAACATGCTACCTATACAGCCAAAGAGACTTGGGGCACCTCTTCAGAGCAGCCTTTTTTTCATTCTTTTTCTGGGCTACCCCAGCAATTTTGGCCATGAGGGAATATGTGGATCCTTGGCTGCAGAATGGCAGTTCCCATATGCTATTCAAGCCACCCAATTACAAACTAAATAGAATGGAGAGTGTGTTACAGAAACGAATAAGTTTTCCTTAATAAGCAACTTGCCTCATACAAGTAATCATTTTATTTTAAACTTAAAACTAGCTAATTAATATATAAGGAATAAGTAACCAGAAAATTAAGATTTAAAGAAAGGGGGGAGGGGGAGAGAGAGGGAGAGAGACCAAGACCAGAATTAAATGCCACCGATATCAAGATAAAGTCATATGCAAGCTAGCGAAGCTTACTTACATCATCCTAAATTGCCCAAAAGGAATAAGAAATGAGTATGAAACTTAAAACAGACAATAAAATAAGATAGAACTAAAGCATCTTTTTTAACCTTGAGTATTAAAGGAAGACTGGATAGCTCAACTGCAGGCAACTTCCTCAAATCACTATTAACACTGTGAAATGTCTCATCTGCATAAATCACCAAAGAGAGCATAAGTAATAGTCCATGCCAAATAGAACCCTACAAATGTAATCTAGAATAAGAAATATAAGAGTGAATAGAAAATTCTAATGGATGGATCAGAGGATATTCCCCTAATCATTTGAACTTGTTCTCAATGAGAAAGACCCCTCGATCGTAAAAATGATTTATTTCCTCATCTTTGACATACATCTTATATTCCCTCCAGAAACTTGATTCTTTAATTGTGCCACCTCTATGGTCAAAATTTCTCACCATGGATATAAGAAAGATTAATATACAATATTCTTTGCAATTCTTTTATAAGTGATTTCAATTTAACTGCAGAGAAGTATACCTTTGCAAACTCAATTTGAACCATTAATTTATCTAGTTCCTATATTTATAAAAGCTATCAATTTCTGGAGCTGTGATCAATCCAAGAGAAGAAAAATGGGAAAGTATATTTTACAGGTCCGAGATGGAGTCTGGCATTGTGGTTATCCAAGTGTTCATATTAGCTGTTGGTGTTTCCTACTGATGTTACAGATTTTGTTACCAAAAAAAGCTTTGCACCTTATTACAGATCAGAAACTTTTGGTGAAGTGGTTACAGCACAATGCATTACAGATTAATAAATCTCCTCAACATTACAGAATAGGTTAAAGGTTTCGCTTCCACAAATAAGAGATTGCTACTATATTATTGCTACTATATTATTGACCACTTCAGATTATTCATGTGTGTCTCTTTCAGCTGCCTTCCAACTTCATTCTTCTTGAGCTCAGTTATACTTACAGACATTGCACACATCTCTAAATAAGATCAACTAACATATTCAAAACAACAAAAGTAAAAGGTTTGTCAACTTGTAAAACGTATAGAAAAATTCATGAAAAGTTGGCAAACATGAAAAATTCATGTTTCAAAGTACGCACACCAGAATACAACAGAGTGCTATAGATGCCCGTAAATAGTGTGGCATAGCACTTTGCAAAAAGGGCATTTATGCCGACTTTTCAGCTTTCTAACTAAACTAAGTTTTCTTCTATAAACACTTCCATAACCAGTTAATGGTTCAAATAAGAGGAAAACCAGCAGGGCCTGCAACCAAGGATCAAGATCACTATCCCTAGACATTTTCCCATCCTAAGCTAACAGCTTCAACCAATAACTCTTGTGAAAGGTGGTATGCGAGACAAGTTGTCTCGAAGTTTCATCCGATACAGTGGTAAAGGCCTTGGTCTTGGGATATCACTCCCTTCAGGGTCCAAGGTTCAACACCTCATGGGTGCAAACAATCCTTTTGGGCCACACCCCCTGGTGAAAAGCCAGCAATTTAACTAGTTCCGTGTAGGGAAACTTCCGAGGGTGTGGTGCACGAGACCGGAGGCGGGTCCGAAGGGCCTTGCCTTGGAGTGGTTCACCGACATAAAAAAAAAACATTGGTCAAGGTGTGCTTGCCTGTCTTTGATAGAGGTTTGGGTGTCTCGAAATTACTTTTCTTCAAGAAGACTCTTGGGAAAGTGGTTATTGTTTGCCATTAACAGTAAAGATGGGTTACTGAAAACTGATCCTTATTGAAAATAAAGCTTTTGAGCTCTCTATGGAAGGTAGTTGATCGATGCGTATTGTAAAGCGAGGTAGAAAGGTGGTGAAAGAGCTGGTGCAGACGTTAGAAAAAAGGAGTGTGCGTGCTCAGCAGGAAAAAAGGATTTTTACAAAGCTTCCCCTGTAAGCCGCAGTGCTTTCATTGCACAAAGATGTTCTAATGCTTATGGAAGATTCTTGACGTTAGTGGAATATAGAGGGCATGGAAGAAGAAGCCTCGTCATCCCTGAATAAATTGAAAGGAGGGGCTGGGAAAAAATGCGATGGATCTACACAAGGTGCTTGACAGCAAGGGAACATCTGGGAAGAATTTATCGAAAGGGACTAGAACCACCCAACAGAAAGACTCGGAAAAAGGCCTAGTTAAATCGTACGCAGAGGCTGTCTTGACTCCATGCGATGGTTTTGCCATTGGAGGAGTGCACTATAGGCCAGAGGAAGCACCAAGAAGACATGGGCAGTCGTTGAAGGGCAAGAAGGGCAATCTAGAAACATCACAGAGGCATGGTGTTTCCGTTGTAAAAGCGTGCCGAACACGTTGGTCAGACACACTGCCAGCCGACAGCACTTACACAAGGGAGGGGGACGTTCTGCTCCTTGGGCATGGTGCAAGCATATGACTTTAAATAGACTTAGAAGGGAGATAATCGACCTTTTGAGGAAACATGGACTGCATCTCTTGAGAGAATTCTCACCTCTGATAATTTGAGGAAACGTGGTCTTATCATTATAGATTGGTGTTTTTTCTGCAAGAAAGACTTGGTGGATCATCTTTTGTTGTTGTTTTTTTTTTTTTTTTTTTTTAATGTCGGGGAATCTCTCCTAGGCAGGACCCTTCGGACTCACCCCTGCAAAGTAAACCCCGGTCCCGTGCACCACACCCTTGGAAGTTTCCCTGCACGAAACTGGTTAAATCGCTGACTACTCATCAGGGGGTGTGGCCCCAAAGGATTGTTTGCACCCATGAGGTGTTGAGCCTTGGACCTTGAAGGAAGTGATACTCCAAGACCAAGGCCTTCACCACTTAGGCCAACCCCTTAGGGTTGTGGATCATTTTTTGTTACATTGCAAAGTGACCCGGTGTTTATGGAAAAAGATCCTTAATCGGACTGGGGTGGCATGGGTTATGCCTGGAAGAGTTATAAATATTTTGAAGTGTCGGACAGGTATTAGGGAAAATGTCCACATTGCTGCTGTGTGGAGAATGATACCTCATGGTATTATGTGGTGTTTGTGGATGGAGAGAAACACGACATGATTTGAAGACATGGAGCATTCTTTGGATGAGCTGAAGATAATTTCTTACAACACTTTACTCGCTTGGGCTTCGGCCATTGTTTGTAATGAGGACAATTGTCATGACTTGCTTGTATCTCTCACAAGTGCTTAGTTGTAATTAGGCACGTTCAATGTATACTCCGTGTAGTTGGGCTATTCCTTTTACCATCAATAAAATTTTACTTTTAATTATAAAAAAATGGAGATAATTGACCTGAGGGAGACGGTAAATAGCTTTATTCAGAGGATCAACCAAAGTTTTGGGCTAGCTTAGAAGCATCCATGGGTTGTGGATGGTGTAAGGGAGAATAAGAACTCGTGGGGCTCATACCTCACGGGTCGTAAAAGGAAAGAGCCCAACCCATAAGGCTTTGCCTGCAACCCAATATTGGTGAGCTAAAAACAACTCAGGCCCAGACCCGTCTATCAACTCAGCCTCTAGAACTGACTAGCAACTGTCGAACGAGGACAGCACAGACTAGGTCAACGAATGTCGATGACTCGATGGAAAACATCCTGACCACCAATGAGGTGGCGACGGCGCCGGTGATACTCAAGAAAGTCTCAAAGCTAGAGAATGTGGCCAAAATCATGGGGATTGTTGGTGTGGTCCCACCTCTATATCGTTAGAGTGGGTCAACAGATGTGGGAGGTCCAACGGTCGACATCACAGTCACCGCTGTGGAGGTGACAGGGCTGGCAACACTTGAGGATGTTGTGTCTATCTTCGGAGCTAGAATATCATATCAAATTCTATCTCGGCCCCACCTGTGTCTCCTCTGAGTGGGCCAAAACTTCCATTGGAGGTGGGCTCTGGCTATGGCATGGTCTCTCATGCCACAGACTGCGAAATGATCACTACTGGGGCCAAATCTTCCAAGGGTGCTATGGTTTTGTACCACTTAGATGGGGATGTGAGGGAGTATTGGCATGGGGGTCTTGTTCCAAGTTGTCCAGTCTTCTGGGCAGCAATGAAGAGTTCTGGGAGGCACCTAACCTATTGAACTCCGTACACCCGATTAAAATCCAGGCTTCGAAATGGGTTCTCCATAAAAATAAGTAGATCCAATGCTGTGTTGGGATTGTATGTGATGGTTTTGAAGATCAATTTATTGCCTTACTTGCAACTATTGAGGCTGGACAAAGACAAGCTAGCCTGGATGGTGAGCTCAACTCGGCCAAGAAATAAGCTAGGGAACTCAAACAACTTAACTAGACAGTTAACGATGGGGCAAGTGAAAGGAATTCAAACCGTGGGAGAGTGAAGGGAAGGGCAAAGGAAGTTGTACAAAGAAGTCAAAAATCATTTCTTGGAATGTAAGAGCATTGGCATTGGATTAGTCAAATATCTTTTCATCTTCAAATTTAGCAAACATCATCCATATTTGCTCCACAGTGAATTAGCTAAATTATTATCATCCAAATTATAAGCTACAGTAAATCCATTCTTCTTTTCAAATATGAAAAGAACTATAGCAAGTCTAAAAGTATTTTTTAAGATTATTATATTATAGATATGAGATTTTTATTCATATGAGATTTTACCATCTATATACATATGAGATTATTATATTATAGATTGTTAGATTGTGAAAATAAAAATGAATATGATTTGTTAGAGGTTATTAAAGATTATGAAAATAAAATAAAAATTAATAAAAAAATATAAATAATAAAAAATAATAATATTTTATTATTATAGAGAGTGTGATGACTAATCCAATGTAAACTTCAAGTTTTGAATGATTAGCTAAAGGTGAAAAAATTACATATTAGTCAAAATTTGAAAAATAGGATAGCCAATTCAATGCTAATGCTCTAAGGGGGCTAAATGAGAAGGAGAAGCACCTCACAATCCAAAATCAACTACAAATGTGGCGAGGTGACATTATATGTTTACAAGAAATGAAATTGGAGTTTATCTCTTTAAGCATCATTAGGAGTTTATGGGCATGTAATCATGTGAGTTGCCATTATCTATCCTCTCATGGAGCAGCGGGGGGCATTATAGTGATGTGGGATAAACAGGTGACGGAAAAGGTGGAGGATGGCATGGGGGATTTCATGGTGGCTTGCTCGTTTAAAAATGTTAAGGATGACTTCCGATGGGCCTTCACAGGTGTCTACAGTCCTAATATAAAGCAAGCAAAAAGACCATTATGGGATGAGTTGGCCGGGCTATGTAGATCTAGGATATGCCTTGGTATATTGGAGGTGATTTTAATGTCACTCGTTTCCCAATTGAAAGATCAGGTAGTTCCAACTACAACTCAGCGTTGGTAGACTTTTCTAACTTCATTTATAATCCAGATCTATTAGATATCCCTCTTGCAGATGGTTCCTTCACTTAGTTGAGCAACTGGGAAGAATCTTCTGGGTCGAGAATCAATAGATTCTTGGTTTCCTCGGATTGGAAAACACAGTTTCCAAACAACCTCATTCAAAAGCATCTTCCTCGACAATGCTTAGACCACTTTCTCATCCTTCTTGACTGTGGAGGAATACACGAAGGTCCAAGGTACTTCAAATTAGAGAACATAGGGCTGAAATCTAAGGGCTTTATCAATCGAGTTCGACAATGGAGGACTTCCTATCAATTCCAAGGAACTCCAAGTTATATTTCAGCATGTAAATTGAAAGCACTAAAAAAAAAAGATTTGAAGAGCTAGAACAAATAGGTATTTGGTAATGTGGAAGGTCAAAAGAAACTACTCTTGGAGGAACTTAAGGGTATGGAGAACATACTGAAGGCACGGAAAATGTCAGAAGTGGAAAGGGCTCGCAAAACTAAAGTGTCTATAGAACTTGAAAGGGTCTCCCTCATGGAAGAGATATTTAGGAGACAAAATTCTAGAGCCCTACGGTTGAAGGAGGGGGATAAATGTACCAAGTTCTTCCATCGAGTGGCTAACTAACATAGGAGGAACAACGCCATTGATTCCCTGTTGGCGGATGGGGTGACTATCTCTAACCAAACTGAGATCAGGGATTATATTGTCAACTACTATGAGAATTTGCTTTTGGAACAATTTTCTTGGAAACCGAGATTAGACGGACTTACCTTTGATACTATTGACCCACTAGTAAAAGGATGGCTCGAGAGGCCTTTTGAGGAAATGGAGGTTCAGAAAGTGTTAAAAGGCATGGCAGGGGATAAAGCTGCAAGTCCGGATGGCTTCACTATGGCTTTCTTTCGATTAAGGGTGATAACAAGGGGTCTTTCAAGAATTCCATGAAAATGAAAGGTTCAAAAAAAGTCCTAATGCAACTTTCATTGCTCTTATTCCAAAAAAACCAAGGGTGGTTGAGGTTAAGGATTATCGGCTTATTAGCTTGGTGAGTGAGATGTATAAAATCATCTCAAAAGTCTTGGCAAACAAGTTAAGCATGGTGGTAGGGAAAGTAATATCAAGGCCCCAAAATGCCATCGTGAAGGGGAGGCAAATACTCAATGCGGTGCTTATTGCCAACAAATGTCTGGATAGTAGATTCAAGTCAGGAGAGTCGGGGCTTCTTTGCAAACTAGACATGGAGAAGGCCTATGATCAAGTCAATTGGAGCTTCTTACTCTATATGCTCGAGAGATATGGTTTCGAGGTGAATTGGTGCTCATGGATCAAGCATTGCATCTCTACAGTATGTTTCTCTATTTTGATTAACAGCATAACAAGCAGTTTCTTTTAGAGCTCACCAGGATTGAGACAAGGGGATCCCTTATCTCCATTACTATTTGTTTTCATAATGGAAGCATCGAGCAAAATGATCGATGGGGTTGTGGTGGGTGGTTTTATATCCGGCTTTACAGTGGGGGAGGCAAATATTGGCTCACTCAATATTTCCCATCTCTCATTTGCCAATGATACCCTTTTATTTTGTGAGGCCAACCAGGATCATATCTGTTCATTGAGAGCTCTCCTTCTATGCTTCGAAGTCGTTTCCGGTTTGAATGTGAACATGGGTAAATCAGAGATCATTCTGGCTGGGCATGTGCATAATGTGGATAGTATGGCTACTATTTTGGGATGTAAGATATTTCATAACCTATGAAATATCTTGGCCTCCCATTAGGTGCTTATTACATATCGATATCCATTTGGAATGATGTACTAGAAAAGATGGAGCGGAAACTTTTTTTTTTTTTTTTTTATAAGTAAAGATGGAGCGGAAACTTGCTATTTGGAAACAGATGTACTCATCCAAAGGTGGCAGAGTTACACTTATCAAAAGTACCCTCTCCAACCTACCGACTTATTTCCTCTCCTTATTTCCGCTTCCATCAAAGGTGGCTCACCACATGAAGAAAATACAATGGGATTTTCTATGGGGAGGCATGAACAATGCGTTCAAATTTCATTTGTAAAATAGGCCACCGTTTGTTCCCCAATTTCCAAAGGAGGTTTGGGTATCCGCAATTTGCAACTTTTTAATAAAGCGTTGTTGGGCAAATGGCTATGGAGGTATCCCATAGAACATGGAGCTTTGTGGAGAACAGTTTTAGACTCAAAGTATGATAGACATGGGGAGGTTGGTGCTCGACCGAGGTGAGTGGATCCTATAGGGTGGGGCTTTGGAAGCACATTCAATGTGGATGGACTGAATTCGAGATCTACCCATTTTGAAGGGGGTGACGGGTCCCGAATCAAATTCTAGCATAACATATGGTGTGGTGACAGGCCACTTAAGGAAGCCTATCACAACTTCTTTGACCAATCTAATAGTACTTCCCAATGGAATAACATTTCTTAGAGCTGTCCATGATTGGGAAGTTGAATCAATTTCTGAATTTTACAATCTAATATATTTTGTTCTTATGAGGGGGAGGTGAAGACAAGCATTTGGCGATCCTCGGCGAAAGGAAAGTTCACAGTACGCTCTTTCAACCAATCCATCTCTAAGTGTAATGTAAATCCATTTCCGTGGAAGAGCATTTGGAAGACAAAAGCTCTCTTAAAGGCATCATTCTTCGTATGGACAGCTTCTTTGGGCAAGATTCTCACTACCGACAGCCTAAGGAAATGGCAAATCATAGTCTTGGATTGGTGTTGTTTGTGTAAAAAGAGCGGAGAATCGTTGATTATCTATTAATTCATTGTGAGATTGCCACGACTTTGCGGAATGACTTTTTTGCAAGGGTTGGTGTAGCCTAGGTGATGCCAAGAAGGGTGATCAACCTCTTAGCTTCATGGAGAGGTCTCCAAGGCACTTCTCAAATTGTTGCAGTTTGGAAGATGGTTTGATCTGCCTATGGTGGTGTCTTTGGAGGGAGAGGAATGGGCGAAACTTCAATGATTGAGAACGGTCATTGGATGAACTTAGAGCCTTCTTTTTTAACACCTCGTTCCAATGGTCGATTGTAATAGATTTTAATGGCATGAACATCCATGAATTTCTTGTATCACTAGAACATCACTCCTAGGTGTTGCTCTTGTATATGACCTATGTACTTGAGCTTTTGCCTATTCCTACGATCAATAAAATCTTATTTATCGATCAAAAAAATAATAATGGAGTATTTGGAGGTTGGTACTAGAAGCCAAATATGGCAGTTCATCATGGTGGTGGCATTCTAGCAATGTGAATGCTACAAGATTTCAATTGGTTGGAACGAAATCTTCAACTTTACCAGGTTTCAGGTGGGAGATTGTGTGTTCGTTCATTTTCGCAAGATGTATGGTGTGGAAATCAATCTCTCAAGAAAACATTTTCAGAGTTATTTAGCATTGCTTGATAAATGGATGCATCCTTCTGAGTATTCTCATTAAAGGAATATCTTTCATCAAGGTGACACATAATTGAGGTGGATCTCTTCAGTTTGTTTTTTTATCAGGTATATTTTAGCAAGTTAAGAGGGTGGTCAAGACAAGCTTTTTTTTTTTCTTTTTTTTTTTTTTTTTTTTTTTGGGGGGGGTGCTCCAAATCAAGGAGCATTTGAAGTCAAATAGTTCCACAAGACCATTTATCTGCATGCTAGCTCTACTATTCCTTAGAAAAGTATTTGGAGGTCTAGGGCCCCAAGTGAGTGGTTTTTTTGTTTGGTCAGCTGCCTTGGGGAAGATACTGTGGATAATTTAAGTGGAAAATAATGGTCGTGTATTTGGTGCTGTGTGTGTAGGAGAAAAGGAGACCATCTCTTGCTTCATTGTGTGCTAGCTAACATTTTTTTGAACCCTATCAATAGTCTCTTTGGGGTAGATTGACAGGCCACATCGAGTGGTGGATCTCGTAGCATGCTGGAAAGGACAGTTTGGTAGTCACCATAGTGAAGCTTTACAGAAACCGATTCCATGTTGCCTAATGTGATGTATTGGAGAAAAATGAAAATGGACATATCTTAGAAGATTATGAGAACTCAGTGGTGGCTCTTAAGGCCTTTTTCTTCCAAAGCTTTTGTAATTGAATGGCTGCCCATAAATTGTTTCTATATTCCTGGTTTTCAGGATTTTCCCCCTTTTTCTCTTTTTTCCATTTGGGTGTATCTTGTGTATGTCATGTGTACTTGGCTAACAACCTTTTTGAGCGCCGCTTTGAGGATTACAAAAAGTCATTGTTGAATCTCAAGACATCCTTTCTTAACACCCTATTTCGTTGTACAGTAGTCCAAAATGATGTAGCCTTTTCTGTTTCCACCTTTCTAGATTTCATACCTATGTTTCGTTTCTACAGTTAGGTAGATTACTTGTATACTTCAGGGGAAACAACTTTTTCTAGTATTAAAAAATCATTATCCTGCTTATAAAAAAGCTATAAAATAAAAAAGGAATGTCACTGGATTATCAGGCAAAGGCAAGGCTCTTGTAAATATCTCGTGTACTTGGGCTTTTTCCTATTGATATTTTCAATGAAATTTTGTTTACCAATCAAATAAAAAAAGGAACTAATAAACTTCAAACAATAAACTCCATTCCAAGTTCAAGTAGAAATCAGACTTTTAACTCCCGTATGACTACACCGAGGATTCCGTTTTTAGTTTCAGCACCTTCAATAGTTTATATCTCATTGCAAAAGTGACCTAAATTTAGCACCAAGTTTAGGGTCAATCGGCTGGCTGTCAGATGAAACATAGAGTACCCCTCCTACAGCCAAAAGCTACACTCTTACCCATCTAAAGAAAAAAAAATCATTCCACAAGCTACCCTCGCACAACTAGACAAACCCACTTCACTTAAAAACACATATAAAAAATACTATAAAAACAAAACATAAGTCACGGGAAAAGTAAGATGAGAGAATCTAGAGAAAATGGAGAAGTTGTCATATAATAATTACCCTGGGAAACCCCAGATGCACCTAATGCCTTGTTCATGTAGAAATAATGGTAATAACCAGCTTCAATATACTCAAAATTCTGAATATTGAAAATACTTACTGTTAAGAGGATTGAAATGCAGATTCCTTTGCACAGTGCAAATATGGTCCCTAAATAAAACATGCATGATATTTGGTAGGCATCAAATGATGGCTGAAGCAGTAAGTTCTACACGAAAAACAAGGACAAAGTGTATGAACAGAATAAATATATTGGTGTTACCATATGTAAGAACACCCTGTAGTCTCTTGAAAGCTTAGTGCTAATTCCGTAGAATATTCTGGATCTCTCCACGAGATAATCGTATCTGAAAATAATAAAGTCATATGATATCCCAACATTTAAGGCACTTGGCATAACACATTAGCACAATTGAAAGAAAATAAAATCAATTCATGATACCTTCTTGCTTTCTGTAAATGTCATCTGAGCTAATACGATGTAAAAGTAATGTCTCGTGGTCTTCTTCATCAATGACAAACAAACCTAGCTCTTCTGATTGCTGTCATATAATGTGCATAAAATCAAAAGCATGAAAGGTTTTGGATAACCAGTCAGAGTTTTAAGTCATCTTAAGACAACTGTTTCGATTCTCAAATCTGTTAATCTGTCAAGGTCATCCAAACATCAAAGAGAGTAAAATGTGAACATACCTCCAAAAAGTCAACAGTGACATGCCCAGTTCCTTGGTCATCCCATTTACCATCATCACTCAAACGGTAGACCTTAACACGCTGAAATTAAAAAACGAGAACAAAAAAAATAATGTGGTGCACTTCTATTAGTCATCCAGTCAGTACAATAAATGTTGCTGTATGTTTATAAAGGACCAGACATCAACTCCAGGACAATATGCAAGCAGAAAAGCATTCCCAGAAATTTTAAATTCGACAACAGTTAACACACCAAAATTATATATATAGTAATAAAAAGGAACCATAACACTGAAAGAAAAATGAACAAAGGACGATAATTAAGAACCCAAGTGCACATTTGACTACAATCAACTCATTCTAATAACAACTTGACTAAAAAATCCAAAAAGCATGCTTATGGAACAAAAATTAATTATTATGAATATTGAAAACTAGAGGGCATATAAAACATATACATCCCATATATCTGGGGGGAAAAAGAGGCATATAAAACATTTTCATAGCTATCCCATGTGATTAAATGCCTAAATGTGAAAAAAGAAAAAAGTAAGAAAGCTATGAAAGAATCTGAAGCTATTAAAAACCAAACCAACATTAGAAGCAACTTAGTGCCTCTCATAATCAAACAAGCTGACATCAGAGTAATGCATACATATATTAAATTGCCTAAAATCTACACAAATAACAGACATGGCAGCTTATACAGTGGCACATTCATCCCATATTTCGGTCCTCTATTCCAATCCGGGATGTCCCAAAGTCACTGCCCCCCTTTCCATGTGCTTTATTTAAGTTCAAATTACAGGGTAGTTTTGAAAATTTATACCATTTCATTCGACAGACAATGCATTAAATGAAGTCCCCCCAAAAAAGGAGTCACCCAAACAATATCAAAATAGGAGTATATCCCACCAGCAATGGCCAAATGGAGAAGGGGTGGAGCATTCTACAAAGCGGGGCATACAACTCAGCTGCCATGTGATCTTGTAAGCATAAATACCATTTCCAATATTCTTAGCTAAAAATTATTCAAAAATGTTAAGCACATGAAACTCAAAAGAGGATCTCAGCATCTGCACACAAATTGAAACCCCAACTATAAAGAGCCCTACCTGAACTGCATGAATTCAAAAGAAAATCACAAACCCCTTCACTGCACATCATAAACAAAGTTCCAGCTCCAGTAAAGATCTTTCTATAGTGTTAAAAAGAACTTATATCTCCCCAAGTGGGTGGCTCATAAACACTCCCCTAAAGGGGGAGAACCATAATATCAAGGTGAAGTAGAATATCCTGAGCATTATAAAAACTCACACGTACATGCATTGAAGTGGGGATAATATAGAAATACATAAAGAATATACATTTAAAGAATGAACATATTACAGTTTGAAAAGTATATGTACTAGATAGTGTGTCCTAACTAATTATGCATAGGGTAGGGATGATATAAATGGCACCGCATGTCATTGCTATAATGCAATCATGAAAAATTCAAGTTACTCCAGAGTAGGGGTGAGTGGGCGGGCTAGGTGCGGGTTCATAATAAAAAGTGTCCTAAATATTGTAGATAGGGTAGGGATGATGCAGATGGCACCGTATGCCATTGCTATAAAGCGGTTGTGAAAAATGCATGCTACTCAAGAGTAGGGACACTTGAGTAGGTCCTCCCTCCCGGGTGCAATTAATAATAAAAAGTGTTCTAACTACTGTAGATAGGGTAGGGATGATATAGATGGCACCGTATGTCATTGCTATAAAGCGGTTGTGAAAAATGCATGTTACTCAAGAGTAGGGACCCTTGAGTTGGTCCTCCCTCCCTCCCTCTGCCCACCCAGGTGCAGTTCATAATAAAAAGTGTCCTAACTACTGTAGATAGGGTAGGGATGATACAAATGGCACCGTATGTCATTGCTATAAAGCAGTTGTGAAAAATGCATGTTACTCAAGAGTAGGGACAATTGAGTAGGTCCTCCCTACGCCCACTCAGGTGCAATTCATAATAAAAAGTGTCCTAACTATTGTAGATAGGGTATAGACGATATAGATGGCACCGTATGTCATTGCTATAAAGCGGTTGTGAAAAATGCACATTACTCAAGAGTAGGGACACCGTATGCCTCCCTCCCTCCCTCCCTCTTTCTCTCTCTTTCATTGGATTTCATAGTTTAATGTCATAGTTGTTTCAATAAAAGGAAATTTGTATCCAAAGATCTCTACTCCTTAAAAATGGAAGTAGCCAGGTGAAATTGCTCATTATGGCTCGCCTAGGCAAGTGTGCTGGACACTTGACCCACCCATTCAATGGATATGGCCATGCAGGTACAGAAGCAGGGTCATATGGCCACTCCACCCAGACAGGGGGCACAGCCGCACAAAGGGCAGCTACTACTCCAAAGCATTAAATGTCTACGGTTAGGTGTTTCATAATACTATCATATTAATTGAGTAAAATATTTAGTCATATAGCATGATGAGCTGTGCATTGCAGAAAATTCCATAGAGCAAAGAAAGTAACTTATAGACACTAGAAAGACCAAAATATGATGAAATCAGCCAAGTAACTTACGTGCCAACATAGCAACAAACACTATCCAAAAGCTAAAACTCCCAAATCAAACCCTTTTTTTTTCAAAAACCCGTAGCCTTCTCTAGATCAAGCCCAAAATGGCTTTATAAATTTGAATCAAAATCAAATAAGCTAGTACCAAATGCATTAGAAATTTCTCAAAAACATAAACTCTAAAGTTACCATATATTTCCTAACTTCAAGCTCAAATAGTCCAACACAAGGCTACTATTAACTATGCTACAGCACTTATTCATTTACAACCATGTGGATCAAATTTGTGCTCCAACCAACTAATGAAACAATATATATTTAATATTAAAATGTGATCCTTAATCCCATTCGACTGCAAAAGGAGCTGATATCCAATCCAATCCCTTCAATTTATTGTTGCAGCTTTGTCAAACACTTCAATGAACAATTACCTTGAAACATTTCCCCACAAAGGCCACGACAGGATCAGGCTTTTTGGCATGGTGCACCTTTATAACAGATTACGGACTAAAAATGTTTGGTACTCCTAAACGAACCAATAAACAGATTTTTCGAAACATAAAGAGACAATACTCAGCACGCTAACCCCTAATAATTGCTGGAAAAAAACCTAATCGAACCCAACCGAGTTATCATCATTTGCACTCAATCAATAAAATTCATCCGACATCATCACGATAAAAGTAAACAAAATTGCACAATTACACCCAAATTTATAAATTAAAGACTAGGAGAGACCAGCACGATGCTCTCAAATTCAAAACGACTACTTAAAAAAAAAAAAAAAATCTGTGCCAAGTTCAGTTTTAGGGCAAAGTAATGAGCCTTCGATTACACTGAAGCTAGACTCACCTGCATTGAATTGGCATTGGCCTGTGACTTCTCAGGAGCGCCCATGCCTGCTACTGTATCAGCTATTCAACTTAGAAGACAGAATTAGAGAGATTGAATCGTCCGAATCGGAATCGGAACCGGAACGGCAACGGATATGCTTCAAGGACAACAAATTAGGGTTTTTTAGGAGAGAAGGGATAGAAAGTGCATGAAGAAGATTAAAGTTTCTTTTATAATTTGGAGGGGATCAATGAAAAACCCTAACCGCCATTAACGAAGCGGTGTGAATCTCCAGATTCCCTCTCTCTCTCTCTCTCTCTCTCTCCTCTCTTTTTCCTTTTATTCTTTTCCGTTCAAGTGCCTGCCCCCGACCTTCGATGACAGAAAGGAAAGGAGACTCGAGAGAAAACCATTACGAATGTTAGAGAGTGTTAAATCTCGGGAATGTCCTTGGCTTTTGTGAGAAGTTACGAGGAGAGCCATCGAGGCTTGAGAGTCCGCGCATATCATCGAGCTTTCTTTTTGGCGATCCAATCACGAGGGAGTGAGTGCGCGGGCTCGGAAGTTGGGTCCCACCCGTCTGTGCCTGAAAGACGCACACGGATTCTCCTGATTGGTCCTTTAAACAATATCAAGTAGACTAATACAAAAGAGAAATTACTGTAACAGTATATATTTTATATTTATTACATAATTATTTTTAATTAATTATTTTTAATATTCATTTGAAAAGATATATAGTATAGATAATGCCACATTATGTATATAAAATAAATATTCTCAATAGTAATTTTTATCTATATTTATCTTATCAAAGAAAATGCTACATATCCCGCTGGAGGCTCCCGCTGGGCTGATATATTTTTTTTATATATTTTTTTTAGTTTTTTTTAAATAGATATTTTTAATAATTTTAAATATTTTAAAAAATAAAATAAAAATTATAATATTATTAAAAAATATTTTCTTAATTACGAAATAGAATAAAAAATAATATTTAATGATTTTTTTTTACTTTCTGATTAAGAAAATATTTTTTAATAAAATTTTAAATTTATTTTATATTTTAAAAATTTTTAAAAGTATAAAAAAAATTTATATAAAAAATAAATTAAAAAAGTACATATGAAAAAATATATGTTAAGTCCAACAAGAGTCTCCAACGGAAGCTATAGCATGACTATTTTAAATATTTAAAAAAAATTATAATATTATTAAAAAATACTTTCTTAATAATGAAATATTTATTTTATGTGATTAAGAAAATATTTTTTTAATATATATTTTTACTTCATGATAAAAAAAATATTTTTTAATATATATTTTTTTACTTTCTAAATTAAAAAAATATTTTCTTAATAATATTTTAAATTAATTTTATTTTTAAAAATATTAAAAATTTTATATAAAAAATTATTTAAATAAAACAAATATAAAATAATACTACAACCTACAGCGAAGCCCGCAGCGGGGCTGTAGCATCACCCATTCTATCAATTATCATGTATCTCTCATCAGTACCGGTCCGTGACGGGACCCTAAAACAACAGTCCAATCAAGACCGCAAGCATACCGTAACACCAAAAATGCTCGTGACGCTGACAAAAGTAACGGTTGTCATCTTGATGCCAAAGTGAAACGTGGCTACCTACCATTGGTGACGTAGATGTGCGGTTTTAATGAAGAAATGAGGGAATCCTCGGGTCCATTCGAGACATCCTTGCTTTCGATGTTATTTTTCTGTTTTTTTTTTTTTTGGGATAATGGTATATTTACGATTGTTTTATATTACTTGTTTAAGTATTTATAAATATTTTATAACTCACTCAATAATGCAATTGTATCACATTATTAAAAACAATTTTGATATAACATAATTTTCTCTATTTAAACTAAAATTATAAAATATTATAAAAAAAAAAGTTATAAATTTATCATTTTATTTTCTTATGTCCTTTTAACTAGTACAATTGTTGATGCACTTTTTAGGTGTGGCTAGATCCCAACACTACGTTTAAATGGCATATGATGATTGTTTGGGTGTTGATATGGTGTCTAGATGCTTATCCATAAAATAAATAATAAATAAAATATATAAAATGTAAATAAATAAATAAAAAGAGATTATAAGATTTACGTGTTTCGACATAAAAGTCTAAGTTCTCAGTTCGTTTGGAGGCAAAATTCATTATGTTTGATAATTGTACAGTTTCTCATGACCTCGCATAACTCTCAATACAATGAAGAAAATAGGATTGTTGAGAGATCGAAGAAAATGCTTTCCTTTTAGAAAGAGAGTCCCATGAGTTGTATATATGTCTACAGATATATAGAGATTCCCTCCTCTTATATAAGTCTATTTACTTTTTCAGAGTAATTGAGTCTTAATTGTCTTATGTCGCTTTCACCTTTTTGTATATTGGTCAACTACTTTTAGTTTTATCACTTCCTTGTCTTATCTCTTACTTTTATTCGTGACAATGTGCTTTTAATGGGTTGGATCCTAATTCATTTTATATCTAACAGATGCTCATGATTATTTAGGTATATTTGTCCAACAAGAAAGTCTTGAGAATCTTAAATAGAAGTCAACCATGATAGAGAAAGTCTACGAGAATGTAAATAAATTATGTGAATTTGTCACTAATTCTCCATTGTCGTGAGATGCAATGAAGATCTTTGAAAGCGGACCTCGAGGAGACTTGTTAATCCCTTGTAAGGATCTCTAAGAATGGGCTTCTAGCAAGTTTGTTGGCTCGATCGTATGTCCAATACCCAAGTGTATGTCTGCCAACCAAGCGTATCACTGATAATTGTAAGTGATTGTTTATCGTTAACAAAGAGCATGGAAAGTGTGTTTTATGTATCTAATGATTCCTTTTGTTTTCGTCGATGCTAGTGGGTTTATTTCTGTCTAAAGTAGTTTCAAGGTCGTGTTGTTGTTTTGGTATTAAACTTAGAGTTTGTTTGTTGTATTCGTACTTAAGTGGTCATGAAGTCCATTAACCCCTAGGTCCATCTTAGGTAGTTGTCAAGCCCATCAACTCATTTCCAAAGGCAACCCACACATGGAGGTTATGAAGCTTAAAGGCTCATTCCCCAAGCTAACTCGTTGGTGGTGGTTGTGGTGATAGTGTTAGTCACGGTCGCATACGCTAACATTCCTTACTGAGGTATCGGTGGGATCGTTCGACCATTATTGTGGCGAGAGGCTTGCTCAACCACTTTATTGTGTCGAATGCATGTGTTAACCTTGTTTGCCAAAGGTCAGTCTCTTGCTAAGCTTGGTTGTTTAGGTACAGAATGTTTGCTTGACCGCTACGGTCGCGAATGTGTATTAGCCTTGGTTGTCAAAGCTCAGCCTACATGGTGCTAAGCTTGTCTATTTAGGTGTAGGAGGTTTGATCGACCGCTACAATCGTGAAGGTGTGCGTTAGCCTTGATCGTCAAAGCTCAACCTACACGTTGCGAGGCTTGGCTATTTGGGTGCGAGAAGTTTCCTTAACCGCCATGGTCACCAAGGCATGTGTTAGCCTTGGTCACCAATGCTCAGCCTGCATGTTACTAGACTTGGTTATTTGAGTGCAAGAGGTTTACACGACCGCCATGGTCACTAAGGAGTGTGTTAGCCTTGGTCACCAAAGCCCAACCTGCATGTTGCTAGACTTGGCTATTTGGGTTTGGGAAGCTTGCTTTACCAGTCTTGTGGCTAAGTCATGTGTGAGCCTTGGTCACCTGTTTTGGGGGAGCCGAGTGCTTGACTCTAGGGTGGCCTAGCTATTCTAAGAACTTTTCAACAAAAACCAAACTTGTTAGTGTTAATAACTCAAACTACAAGTTTTGAGACCTACAAACCTAAGCCAAGTGGCTTGACATTTGGTAAAAATTCAATTTCCACGGTGCTAAAGTATGGCTCGACCTTATTGTTGGGATTTTTCCTCCTTTTCCTTTTTGTTTTTTTTTTTTTTTTTTTTTTTTTTTTTTTTTTTTTTTTTTTTTTTTTTTTTTTTGGAGTGTGGTGAGGGCTCAAGGCGCCCAAGTGAGGCATGAGAGCGGCTTAACCTTGGTTTTAATGAAGATTTGACGCACCCAAGCGAGTGCTCTAACGCAGTCTATTCTAGTGAAAATAGGGACCTGAGGTGCCCAAGAGGCGCTTGAGGGCAACCCCACAGCTAGTGCTCTAGGTCAAGTAGCCAGGTTTCCAAGCTTTTTGTATGGCCCGGCCATTGTGCATCCGCTTTGTTCCATTTATTCACCCTGAGGCTCCTGTTTAGGACCTAGATTCTCCGAACCAATTTTTTGTTAAGACCAGTGAGCAAAGTCTATCGCTCATCCATCTTTGTGTTCCTACTAATCCATTTATTAGGGGTCTTGTAGAGATTCGAGATTCCGAGGAGTTTTATAGGAAAATTTTCTAAAAATCAAATTTGTTAGTGAAAATAAAATTCAAATAGCGAACTTGAGGGAGGCAAACCCTAGCCATATAGCTACTAAATTCAATTTTTCTTGATAGGGGTTGTTCTCCATCGAGTGATTTTTGCTTGATGGAGATTGTCAATAGGTACAAGCACGTTGCCTGGGTACTCGATCGAGCAACCTGACTCAGTGTGTGCTCTGTGAGGTGCAGATGGTGAGATGGATTCTAGCATGTGCTTGCTTGCCTAGGTTTGGGATGTCCGACAGCCTAGAGCTAGCAGGAAAGGTCCATCCTTCTCCACCTGTGCATTATGGGATAGTGGGCCTAATGCCTACCGCACTGGTTTTAGTGAGTAAGTTAGTCCTCGCTCGTCGTGGACAACTGGCGGGATTCATCCTGCCAACCTCTAGAGCCTTTGGAAGGGAGGAAACTGGCAGGAAACTTCTCGCCTTTCCTGCTTGGGTATACTGGTGAGGATGGCTTTGGATCTACCTTCTACGCAACTCGATGATGACAAACACTTACTCGCCTTAGTAGGCTGGGGCTTCATGCCCACCAGCTATTGTGCACTAGGGGACGAGATACTGACAGGAAAGCTTTCGCCGTCTTTGTCTTGTAGCCAAGTTGGGCAGTTGGACTTGGTGAGCATTATGTACGGTGATAGCAGGCATACATGTCTGCCCTATAAGTTTCCTAAGTGTAGGTGGTGGGATAGCCATGCACCATTTACATGCACGGTGCATGTCATGCAAGACCATTGTCTTCTGTCTGGACTGGCAGAAGGGACACATAGGAGTCACGCATGATACCAGAACCATAAAGCCATGGGCAAACTTCATGGGGAACACATAGGAGTTGCATGAAATTGTGGGTACACCAGAGGCTGAGCAACTTGTGCTTGTCGTGGCCTCGGATGGCGGGTAAGTGCTCACCATGGCCATGGGGGTTGAGATGGGGTGACTTGGAGCTCGCTCATCACTATCACTAAGAGGGTAGGTTAGAATCTTACTTGATGCTAGATGTGTTGACTTGGTGACTATGGCATGCTTAGCTCCTACCACGTAGGGTGAGCAACCATGCATGACGACAGAGAGCACAAGTGAGATTGGTCAATGTTCTTGAACCACTGCTCGCCTGGGTGTAACAACCTTGGCGTGCTAAATGTTGCCGCGGTTTTGAGCGGATGAGCAGATGCTTGTTGTAAGGTTGAGATGGAGAAATTTGAAGGTCACCCACGGTGACATGCCTATTGACCACTCGATGGCGCAAGGTAGCAGACGAGTTCTAAGCCCATTAGTGAGGTGGTTCTAGCTGGAAAAATCTCGCCAGCTTCTCCTAGCACTTCGGCGTGGTTGGCAAAAGCTTCCCACAACAAGGAGATTGTCGGCATACATGCCCACCCTTGAAAGTTTTTGGTGCAAGGGTGAACGTGGTCTGGACGAGCTTGATCTTGGTAGTTGGCGATAGTTGTTGGTTGAGTCTGGGGGTGCTCCCAACAAACCCTATGCTTGCCTATGTCCCTTAAATCCTGATGGCAAGACGCTTGCTCTCCCTTTGTATTATTGGGTTGGTGAGTTAAATGCCTGCCAACTTCCTTCTGTGTGTGTATGGCATGATGCAACATCATGCACTTACATCCTTTTTTTATCTAGATAGCCCTATTGGAACTAAAACGTAAATGAAAGATAAAATGAAATAAGGGAGACTTATCTATTTGTACATATAGAGTCTTGTGAGCTAGACGACCTTTTTGTTTGGAAAGTGAGAAATCTCATTCCTACAGATGGCTCCAAGATGTTGATGCAATCTTCCGGTATGACTAGAGCTCAATAATATGATTGAATGGCCTACATGGTTGCTTGGGTGTTAATACAGTACTTGGACGCTCATCCATAAAATAAAAAGTAAATAAAGCATATAAAATGTAAAATAAAGATAGAGATATAGAGATTTACATAGTTCAGTATAAAAATGTACGTCCTTATTTGAAGGCGAAATCCACTATGTATGATGACTATAGAGTTTGTCATGGTCTCACATAGAGTTTGAAGAGGATGTTTACCTACTAGAGAGAGAGAGAGTCCCAGAAGCTGTGTATGCATCTGTAAATTTTTAAAGATTTTCTCCTTTTGTAAATGTCTATTTCCTTATTTTGAAGTAGCTAGTTCTACTTGTCTATGTCACTTTCACATTTTGTCAACCACTTTTAGCTATATTTTTTTTATTGTCTTATATTTTTCTTTTATTTCTGACAATGGACTTTTAATGGGTTGGACCCTAAGGCCTGGTTTGGATACAAAGAGGTCTTCAATTTATCTCAACTCATCTTATCTAATCATTATTATTTTCTCAAATTTTCACATAAAATATAATAAACAATTCAACTTTTTCAAATCCTAAAATAATAATAATATTATTAAAAAATAATATTCTAATAGTATTTTATTTAATTTTTAATTTTCATCTCAACTCACTATCTAAATCTCACCTAATTCATTTTATATTCAACAATAATCATCAACATCAATCAGTGTGTCGCGACTTTTTCGAACCGCGCTATTACTTGAAGCACCACTAGGGGAAGCGACACATGGATGCCCCCAAAAGAGTCACGAGGTCTTGGAGAACACATGATACGAGAGAAAATATATAAAATGAATAATCCTTAATGGTATTTTCATAAAATACAAATGGAAGTGTCATTATTTATAAAATTACTCATAATTTAAAATAAAATAGAATTGTTTATCGTATTAAAAAATAGAGTACTTGTTTAATAAATTCTAAAAAGAATTTATCTATATCATTTTCTAAAATTATGTCTATGCCAAGTGATCCTTTTTGTCAACAAATGTGGATATGGCTTATCTTTACAACAAAAATATAAGTTACATTTTCGTATAAATTTTTCTAAGAAAGTTCGGTTTCTTTTTCTCTCCAACCTCTCAATTACTTACATATGGCCTCTCCTATTCTCCTCCTCTTTTATCACCACCAACCACCGCACACCCCTTGTCACTTCTCCCCCCGCCTTGCACCACCATCTCCATTCTATCTCATCTTTCCAACAAAAGCATATAGGGCCAGCACTATTATCATGCCTTAAGTACTTAAAGCTTTCCCTTTGATAAAGCATTCAACTCCTCGGTTGTTGATGGATGGCATTCTTGATTTTCACCACAATCAAACATTCTCATAATAATCAAGTTTACCTTAGTCTCACTCTCCTTTGGTCCCCTTGGGAAGCTTAAGCTTATTTTGTGCCATATCTTTTTCACTAGTTACATGAACAATTAATTATCACCCGTTAGATTTTGATATGTACCCACAATAATTAGGATTTTCATGATGCATAGAGTTCTTAACTTTACGGTCTAATACATGATATAGATGCGTAAAATAGATTTCATATCATTTATTGAGTATTTAGTATTGGTCGGGGGCCTTTTTGGTCCTTAGGCCCTGGCCTCCTGCATGGGCTGCTAACCCCACCCTATCTTGCATGGACTGGTGACCCCACCTGAATGTCGGGTGAACAGATTGGCTTACAGGCAGTTCGCCCACCGTGTGCAATTGCATAACGAGAGAGAGAGAGAGAGAGAGAGAGAGAGAGAGAGGTGTGTGATTGAGGGACGATGAAGGTTTATTTTAAAATTTAACTTAAGGAAAATGCTAGAGCCACAGACGTTCGGTCATGAGGGTGGATCCTGACTAACATGGCTCCAGTCATGTGTCTTTTTTTAAAAAAAGAAAAGAAAAAGAAAATTTTCCTTCCCTACTAGCAAATCCCTTCCCTATCATCTCGTTCCTCTAATTTTCTCCCAAATTTCGAACCCTAGCAACTCTGCCCAAGGTCATTAGGCATATGTTTTCCCATGATGCAGTCAACCGTTGGAGCAAAATAGATCTGTTACCAAAATTGCATGTTCAATTCCCCCTACCCACTTCACCAGGGAGCTTTTGACTAGTTCACTTCAGAGACAAACTGAGAGAAAAGAGAAATGGAGTTTATGAGAAGAGAGAGAGAGAGAGAGATCTTTAAAACCCAATTTGAGTTTTCTTCACTACTACAAAATGGTTGCTAGAACCCCACCAAAACATAAGAAAATGGCAGCCACTCTCAATCTAGTCCTACAAAGAGAAACTGTAAAGAAGGTATTCCATCGTGCTCTTTGATAAATCATAAAACAAAATCGTTGTGGTATCTTGGCTCCTTCAAAAACCTGGGCGAAAGGGTAGAAAATTCCATCTTGGTTATCAAATTTAGTAATCGCTGGGATTCGGATTGATGGAAAGTTCATCTCCATTAAGTTTCAAAGTTCAATTTTTTTTTTTCATTTTCTCAACTTCCAATCATCTTTCAAACTGACAGGTTTCTATGTTTTGATTGGTTTGTGAAAGTCGAAAGGTGTATGACTAGATTGCAGGAGCTATAGGTCACAGGTTTATGTATTTTGATTGGTTTCTCTTTTTTTTTTCTCTCTCTTTTAAATAAATCCACGTTAGACGGGATCCAACCTCGAGAGATTTAGTTGGTGGCTATAGAAGGACCCTTAACTTAAAACAAAGCTACGTCGTTCCGTCGTTTTATTAAAAAAACTTAGTTTTTAAATGTCATATATATAGAAATTCTACTTGTTAAATAGAGTTAAATCGAATTACTTCAAGGAACGGAATTCTCACAAGGTTGGATCTTTGCTCGTCTTACAGCCCACGTCACTTCGTCGTTTGCGCTTCTACGTCGTTTAGGAGGCTACTAGAGTTTCCTAGAATATTTCACGCTTCAAAATCAAGAGATCTAGATGGTTTCTCTAGGAAAAAATGAAGAGAGAGAGAGATGAGAGTTTTTGTCTTCTTGTAAGACTCTTTTCACACACACACAAATGATGTACGTTCTCTTATGTTAAAAGAGTTTACATGTCTGGAAGTTAATAACTTTCCTAAATATGTGGAAGTTAAATAACTTCCCTTGAGTTGTGATAGTGGTGGGGGAGTAAACAAATAATTTCCCCACCCATGTGGACACCACTTGGTTATGGGATTTACCCATTACCAACATCTCTCACTTGTCCACTATAGGTGTTATGTCCATTAACAATCTCTTCATGTTCTCTCAATCAATTATCTATCATACAGAAAATGAAGCGTGTGATCTGACGAGAAGACAAAGGGTAGGAGTATTATATTAAGTCACCATCATACTAACATAGTACATCACTCATTATATCTCGTCTATGCTCCAGATTATTTGATCTCACTAGATCAAGTGTCCTTAATCCCTCACAAGTTTATAACTCAAAGCGATTCTTGATCTCACATATATAATACGCTCATGATTATATCAAAACGACACAATCGTCCGGCCTATGAGATATAAAATAACAAGTAAGAATCTAAACAATCTTTCCTAAACACTCATGTCAATTTAATTAGACTTGACTGCTTTCCTAGACATGTTTCGCGAGACCATATTATCCGTGGCCCTAAGAAAACATGCTAAAGTAGTAACATCAAGTTTTCATTTCATGACATAGTTCCAGGTTCAAGGGCATATGAATAGATCATTTAATGATCCATTAGGGCTCACATAGTGATGGAGCAAGGACCCATCCAATCACTCCCTCATATGGTCGTCTACAGCACATACAATATGAAACGTATGTTACGACTAAATTCCCACTTAATTGGGCTTATCACATTCAAACGTCGTAGGAATCTTAGTCTAGTCACCACAAAGGCGCTCTAACTTGAATTTCTTAGCACAGTCACTCATCTAGTGCCTGTCTAAGATCTCATATTCCACTTTAATCAAGCTTTATGAATTTGTACAAATACTTCATATACAACTCTTGTAAGTCTCATCTTAGCCAAGCAAATGCGACATTCTTTAAATTTATCTTAAATACTCTAAAGTATTAAGATATTTACTAGCTCACTTTTCAAGCGCCAAAGTAATCAACTTGTCTCATCTTACTCGCTACTCAAGCGCCAAGATGATCATCCATGTGAGTGGACTGATCTTTGCCTAGTGACTTCTTTATAATGTGTGCTTTTCACTTAGTATCAATTATTTAATAATATAAGATAAACACAATAATCTCACTGCAATAGATACTAATAGTGTTAAATATACAATAAAGTCTAAGGTATCCTTAATACAACATATATCAAATCTAATGAAGCCTCAAACTCCTAACATGAAAACATTTCTACTAGTAGCCTCAATGAGAGGATCAACAACCATCTTGCTAGTAGAGATATGTTGTAGGATCACCTCACCTTGCGCAACAACATCTCCAATGTAATAAAAATGAATATCTATGTGTTTGGTTCTGCTATGGTATCTAGGATCCTTGGCATATGCCAAAACTGTCATACTATCACTGTATATCTTAACAACTTCATCTGCAAGAGCTGTAACCTCTAGGCGCTGAAAAAATCTCCTCAACCAAACAGTCTCTTGTACAGCTGCTGAATAAGCAACATACTCTGACTCCATCGGGGACAAATCAATGCATGATTGTTTCTTACTACACCAAGAAATAGCTCCCTTATTAAGCATAAATGCATAATCCATCGTGGATTTTCGCTCATCTTTGTCACTAGCCCAATCAACATCGTTATAACCCTTCAGTCTCATGTCTCCACCCTGGTAGCAAAGAACAAGGTCTGTTGTCCCACGAAGAGATCGAAAAATCCTCTTAACTGCTTGCCAATGAACAAGTCCTGGGTTACCATGATAATGACTAATCAATCCAACCACAAAGTAAATGTCAGGTCGTGTACACAACATAGCATACATCAGACTTCCAATTGCACTTGTATAAGGAAATTTGGTCATTCCTTTCTTTTCCTTATCATTCTTAGGACAATGTTCTAGGCTCAAAATATAACTTTTCTCAATTGGAGTGTCTATAAGTTTGGAGTTGTGCATACAAAATTGTTCTAGAATTTTCTTAATATAAGTCTCTTGTGACAAACCAAGAAACTTCCTAGATCGATCCCTTGAAATTTTAACTTCCAACACATAATTTGCTTCACCCATGTCCTTCATCTCAAAAGCAGAGGACAACTACTTTTTTGTGGCGACAATTATCTTCATATCATTTCCAGCTAATAAGATGTCATCCACATACAAAGACAAAATTAAATAACTTTTCCTTGTACGTTGGGCATATACACAATGATATTTTTCTAGCATTTCAAAGCCAATTGAAGTAATGGCCTCATAAAATTTGAAGTACTATTGTCTAAACGATTGTTTAAGGCCATAAATGGAACGTTTCAGCTGGCATACTTTACACTCTTGCCCTAAACCTCAAAACTAACAGGTTGATCCTAATAGATCTCCTCGTCTAGTTCTCCATTGAGAAATGTAATTTTCACATCCATTTGAAAAAGTTCCAAATCTAGATGTGCAACTATTGCTAGAATAAGGCTAATGGAAGCAAATCTCACCACATGGGAGAATGTTTCTTCATAATCTATACCCTCTCAATTGATCCATCTGTCTGACGCTTAATTTTTAAAACCCATTTGTTTCCAATAGATTTGCGCCCAGGTGGAAGATCAACTAACTCCCAAACTTGGTTCCTTACCATTGAACTCATCTCATCTCTTATAGCAGCTAGCCATTTATTTGAAGCAGGTAAATTTAGTGCTTCCTCATAAGAATAGGGTTCATCAAAGTCGCACAGAGTACACATGAAAGATTCCCCTTCAATCTCAAAACAACGACGAGGAATGGTTTCACGTTCACTTCTACATAACTGAGACTCTTGTGAGTTGCTTTCTAGTGGTGTACTCCCACTTGGAGGCAAGTCACTCACACTACCTTTTGCGATTCTAGGATGTGAGAATTCCCCACCCTTGCCTTAAGATTGTGTAACTCCTTCAAGTTCTTGCAACTCAAAAAGTTCAAGATCTTTCTTTGCTTCACCAATATTGAGAAAATCATTCTCGATAAATGTGACATCACGTGACTCTATTTATGTCATCCCTCTGTTAGGATGTTCACCAAACATTACATATCCCTTTGAGGTCTCTGAATATCTTATGAAGATATGCTTATTTGCTCTAAGGCCAAGTTTTCCATATTTATGGGAAGTGGTGTGAACATAACCCAAGGTCGCAAATGTTTCAAATTTGGCTTTGCACCACTCCATATTTCATATAGGGTTGAAGGAACGAACTTAGAAGGCACACGGTTCAAAATGTAGGCAGCATCTAGAAGAGCATCCCCCCAAAAAGATCTTGACAGGGTAGCTTGCTCCATCATTGATCGAACCATTTCTAATAAGGTACGATTTCTCCTTTCTGCAACACCATTTTGTTGTGGTGTGCCAAGAATCATTAATTGTCTGCATATCCCTTTTTGCTCACATAGTCCTTGAAACTCTTTAGACAAGTATTCTTGACCACGATCAGTTCGTAGAATTTTTAAATTTCTTTCTTTCTGATTCTCAACCATAGCCACAAAGCGCTTAAAACAATCTAATGTTTCAAAGTGATAAGAGATCAGATAGACATGACTGAAACGTGAGCAGTCATTTATAAAGGTGAGAAAATAAGAGGCACTATGACGTGCCTTCACATTCATAGGTCCACAAATATCAGAATGGACTAGCTTTAAAGGATAAGATGCTCTAGGAGCCTTTCCAAAAGGCTTCCTACAAGCCTTACCAACTAAACAAGGCTCACACACAAGTAGGCTGACATTAGCAAGAGACCCCAATAGACCTTCTCTAGCTAATCTAGTCATTCTATCTTTTCCTATGTGGCCTAGTCTAGCATGTCATTTCAATGAATTAGAAACAACATATCATCATTTGAATCCATAAAAGAAAATGAGAAATTATCTAAATCCAACATAAAGAAACCATTCGAAAGAAATTTATGTCCATACAAAGCACTATCCAAATACAAGTCCAACTGAGGGCCATCAAAATGAAAAGTAAAACCAAGTTCCAACATAGAAATAACTAGGGGTGTAACCGGTCCGGTCCGGTCCGGTTTTGGATAAAATCTAGGACCGAACTGGTATGTATCGGTTTTGTATTTTTCAAAACCGATTATGCACCGGTTACCCTCCTAAACCGATACTTCCGGTTTTACCGGTTTCCGGTCCGGTCCGGTCCGGTTTTCCAGTTTTTTTAAAATGTAAATTTCACAATTTGTTATTAAAAATTTGTTTATAAAAAAAAAAATTGATTTTAAAAAAACTGTTTTATACTTTTATTAATATATTAGACTATATAATAGTATTAATATTAGACTACTGGTATAGTTATAAGTTATATATTAGTATTAGTTATAAACTTTTAGTGATTTAGTATTAACATTTTATGTAATAATTTATAAATTATAATAAAAAATTATTTCATATATGAATATATATATTATATATAAAATTTCACATAAAAATTTATAATTATACATTATATATAAAACTTATATATATTACTATTTAATATATATAAAATATTTTGTATAAAACATACTATTTGCCAATATAACGTACTGTTTGCCAACTTATATCCTTCTATAATCTATGAACTCAACTCGATCTCGAGCTACATGTTTACTTACTCATGTGTCTACAATCCATTCAGGGATTGAATGAGTAACAAAAATATGTGAACAAACATAAGTAATGAGAGAGTGTGTTTAGAGGATACCTTCTTTGCCTTAGTGCACTCACGAGCAAAGTGTCCAACTTTTCACAATTATATCACTTCATTTTGGACTTGTCCTTACCAGAATGCTTGCTCTGTGGCGCTTTGCTATTTTTTCATCCATTGGCCCAAGACTATTTGCCGGTCCAGCAGATCTCTCATGTTACTTGCGCTTAGGCCTGAATGCCTTGCACTTCCCAGCTTGGGCAACAAGTAGAATATTACGGTGAACATCTATGCGCTCCGCCTCAAGCTCCAAATGGCAAGATATATTAGCCAAAGTCTTAATATTCTCACTGTGTGTCAAAACAAGCTTCATTTGCCCCCAAGTTGACTCGGACAAAGATCGTATCACAATGATAACTTGTTGTTCATCAGTGAGATTATTACCAGTAGCCTTTAGATCATGAATCAAGGTAGACATCAACCTCAAATGCTCAGTCATGGTATGTTTATGGTCCATAACATATTGCTCCAACCTCAAAGTGAGAGCACGAAGCCTAGTAGCTGATGTCCCCCCATAGATGATTTTTAGTTGGTTCCACATATCTTAGACAGTTCTCAAACTCCCCAATAAGATCATTGTGCATGCTGCTAAGCATGGTAAAACACGCACACCGATTTTCTTTTCTCAAGCCTCATAGGCTTCCATATCACGACGATGTTAGGAAGTATTCCCTTTATCAGGATGTATCATCAGGTGAGATAGATTTTCAGCAACCTTTTGTTCATTAAACATATATTGAATTTTTCTATGCCATATGTCATAGTTGGTTCCATTCAGTTTCTCTGCTTTAGTAAGGTCAGAACTTACGTTCTTAGTGGTCATCACTACATTCATTGCGCGAGATTGACATTAACACACCTTTAATTTTATTCAAAAATTTAACTAAACCATAAAATTCCTTCCTATATAGTGTGATCGAAAAATTTTGCAAAAAACTAATAATCATCTCCCACTATATAAGTCCAAATGTCATATCTAATCAATTATGAATAAAATTTATGGAGGATTTTTTTTTTAAAAATCCTCAAAACTCATGCATATATAATCCATTCACCAAATATAAAAAAACAACAATTATTGCACTAAACACATAGCGCATAGGCTCCACCAGAAGCCACATTGGTAATTTGGTGTATTATGTTAAGGTGACCTTAAAATATAACGATAGACATGAAATACATCCCTTTACATGGCCTCAATAATAAAATTACATTCCCAATATTATATTTCCAAAGAAAATCCTACTACAAATTTTCTAGAAAAAATAATAAATAAATAGGGATGTCACGTCATCGATATACTTATAATTTATACCTTATCCATTAAGAATTACCAATGTCAACAACATTAATTTCTTATAAAAACAAATAAATCATATTGGTATGCATGATGGTTCAATGGATAGAGAATCCACAACTAATATATATAAATATCACATAACACTGGAAAAATTAGACTTGAGGAAGTATGACAAAAATAAAAGGTCTCAAATCATTTTTTTTTTCAAAAAATATATCTTTAGCTATCTGTTTCAATAAAAAAAAAAAAATTAGCAATCAACTTTAGACACCAACACATGATTACATGTGTCGGAAGTGTCAAGAAATGACATCGAAATCCTCTGCACGCACCCACACGTGCCGCCAATGCGTGTGGGATTCATTTTTGCTTTAGAGACTGTTTTACCTCTGTTTCACTTGCCGCGACGGAGAGTGAACATCACCTCCTCCGCTCACTGTGTTTTGAGACTTCTAAACTCAAAATTCAGTCATCTTAATGTGTATATATGTAGGTAAAGTGATTAAAAAATGGAGCCAAGTGGATAGATGGACTACACTCTCTCTTACCGAGAGTCCCAAGTGGATAGATGGACTACACTCTCTCTTACCGAGAGTGGGACTGGAAAACAAAACACTGTTCATCATCTTCTTCCTCAAGCAAAAAAATTGGTTTTTTTTGGATTTCGAGCAGTCATGTTCAATCGATCATAACTTACTCATACGGAGTCCAAATTAAGCATATGATATATCAAATTGAAACTAATGAACCCAGCTTCCCAACCATGTAAAAAATTTATTACCAAAACATAAGATTTAGTTGGCTAAAAATTGGTTCAAAATCATGGTCCAAACAAGAAGTTTTAAAACTAGGGTTTTGGATTTCTTCTTCTATATGCAACGAAACTTCACCAAAATTAATAGACATATTTCTAACATTATAAGGATCATTTTCATGTAAATAACTCAATCTTAAACATGTCATACCGTAACCTCTAATGAAAAATCTGAAACACAATAGACCAAGGCATATCATTAATAACATGCTTTTAAACTCAATCCAAAGCATCAAACGACATGTAATTTTATTCACATGAGCGAAAACAAGCAACATAGGCTCTAATACCAATGTTAAATAGGGTTAAATCGAATTATCTCAAGGAACGGAATTCTCACAAGGTCGGATCTTTACTCGTCTTACAGCCCACGTCACTTCGTCGTTTGCACTTATACGTCGTTTAAGAGGTTACTAGAGTCTCCTAGAAAATTTCACGCTTCAAGATCAAGATAGATGGTTACTCTACGAAAAAAATGAAGAGAGAGAGAGAGAGAGGAGAGTTTTTGTCTTCTTGTAGGACTTTTTTCACACACACAAGTGATGTACGTCCTCTTATGTTAAAAAAGTTTACATGTCTGGAAGTTAATTAATTTTTCTAAATATGTGGAAGTTAAATAACTTCTCTTGAGTTATGATAGTGGCGGTGAGTTAACAAATAACTTCCCCACCCATGTGGACACCACTTGGTCATGGGATTTACCCATTACCAACACTACTAATCAGCCATATACTATACCTGTTTTTTTTTTTTTTAATTTCTTTCCCTTAACAGGCGTGTAATGTATGACTGCTGAGTGGAAGAAATCATATATATATATATATATATATATATATTTATATTATAAAACTTGGCGAGGATAGTGCCCCATTTAACACCTACCCTTCGTTTTTCCAGGAGGTTGTGCATGCCCATCCGCCCAACAACTACAAGTAAACTACCCTGACAGTCGTAGACAAGGCCCAAGCAAGTCTTTTCTCTTATTTCATTATATAAAATTCTTATTTATGAGGAAAAAAAGTATAAAATTAGAATATGTTGCTACCAAAATTTGTCAAAAGATCTCTGAAAGAATTTGTTATTAAGAAACTAATTAAGCATAATTGGTATTTAAAACTTGAGATGTGGTATTGATTCTTTTTGTATTTACTATAACGGTTTCCATTGACTTCTAAAGATAACCTTCCCTTTGAAGATGCTAGTGCCATAAAACATGAAGTGACTTTCGTTCAGATTCTGGTCCATAAATTCATTTGCATCCCCCTCTATTTATTTATTGCTTATTCTTTTAGAGCTTAACATGAATTAATGACTGCCTTGCCTGGCTTTCAAATTAGTTCCTTCACACCACCATATTAATGGAGAGAAACTATACAGATTAATGGGCTAATATATAAATAATTTATAAAGCATAAATTACATTAATAGATAATCATCCTTGTGATCTATGGAGTGCGGGTTGCATACATGTTAAAGTATGTTCTAGAGAAGCCTTTTGCAAACGACCAAAAGCTTGGAGCACACCAACACACACACACACACACACACACTCTCTCTCTCTCTCTCTCTCTCTCTCTCTCTATCTATCTATACCCTCTCTCTACAGGCAATCTCTCCCACATCACTCTTCAACGACACACATAGGATTGTTCATCCAAGTCATATTTTTTTCCAACTCTCTACGAAACCCAGAAAGTTTTGGCCCGGATCAAACCGGGGCATAAATCCGTGTTGCAAAAATCGGGTACATTCAGTACCCGAATTTTAAAAAAGCTTACCCAGCATCAAAACCCGGTACTCATGTTCCTATCAGCAATGCTATTTGTGCGTGTTCTTCTACATAACTCTAATATCGCTTCCATTCTTCATCACGGAAGTTCCCAAAATCGTAAACTTTTGAGTTTATAAACAATTTTATTTTAAAAAATTAAATAAATAGTGTTTTAATGCTACATCAACATTTTTTTCATGAAAAAATATTCATAACATGTAAGCTTTGATTTTTAAAAAGAAAAACCAGGTACAACTCGGAACCCGAGTTCCGAGTTTTTAAAAATCGGTTTCCATCCGGGTTTGACCAAGGCTAACCCGGTCTGAGTTCCGACCTGGTTTTGAAACCTTGGTCCGGTCCGAATATACTCTTGTAAGAAAAGGGCAACCATAGTGGGCTCCTCTACCCCTTCTCTTAGGGGTTATGAAGTGGCTTATGGCTCTTAAACCACTTAATGAGTTTTGATGGCTAGCCCTTAATGGCCAGCCGGGGGTTACACTTAGAGAGGCTATTTACATAGCCCATTCTCCTTTGGATGAGAAGTGTGTGTGTAACAAAATAGAAAATGATCTCTATCCCAAATGAATTCTCTCTAGTCCTAGCATTTAGGTTATGGAATTGTGAGTGTTGCTCCGATATTACCACATAACACACTACACCATCGATACAAGAGATTTCAGATGAACAACAACTACGACAGAGAATCCGTTGAATAATCGCACTAGATCTACGATTTGCCAACGAGGTAATATCGCTTCTGTTGTGTACTTTGATCTAGTATTTCTAACATTGATATCAAAGCAAAATTGGTTGATCCCGATTTGTTTTTGACGTGATCTTCTTCATTGAAATAATTTTTCTATAGCGAGAATATTTTCTCCCGAGTGCATGAAGTGATTCTGACTATGCCACCGTGAGAGGGGATTCGTGTAATGTTCGACGCTTGATGGGTACCGACCATTGTTAGTGCAACTAGGAATGCTGCACATGGGCATAAGTAGTGGATGCGGCCATGCAAAGTAGCGTGGACCCATGCACTTGAAGGCTGGTTCATGGTGCAACATGCACCCATGCCCATGTCGCTATGAGCACCGGTTGCACAAAATACCGCACTGGGTGCTGCGCGATGAGACACGACATGAGCGTGCTGTGCATCGCGTAGCACCAGACATGGTGTTGCGCGACAGCAAGATCCGCGCGATCTAGGTGGAACGACAAGAACTGTCTGGGTGTAGCGATGCTACGCCACTCATGGCACTATACTGACGAGGGTGTTACATGCATTCGTTGGGTGTTGCGTTGCCAAGGCACAACACCCACCTGTTGTGCAGAGCGCACTCCAGTGGTGATGTGCTCGCCTCGATGCTGCGTCCACCGGTGTTGCAGCTAGAACCGATCATGTTTTCCCATGCCTCACTGCTATTGTGTGGAGTGCACCTAGAGGCGCAGTGTGGTGGCGATTTCTGTGCATAGATGCGCGCACCATGGTTGTGTTGCACGCAAAGGAGCACAATGATAACCACATCACTACAAGGTGTAGCGCTACCAGAGCTACTCACCATGGAGCATCGGGCTCTGCCTTGCACAGAGCCACCACCAGGCCTAGTGACAGTTTCTTCCAAGAAAAACGGTGAGCCCTTGCTGCGCATTGCAGCAAGAGTAGCTTGGATGAGCAAGGGCGTTGACTCGCGCAATGTGACCCTGGTGCAGTGCTACCAACTGCCATGATGTGGCAGTGATGAATATAGGGCAGCCACAAGCCGATGTCTGCCATGGAGGTGTAAGGAGCACCTAGCTGCGACTAGATCTGCTGAGCTAAAGGTGATGGAGGTTCGTCATTGTGCAGCCTTGAGCAAAAAGCGATGGAGGTTCGTCATTGCATGCTACGCTGAGTAGTGAAGCAACGCCACCAAGGTCCATGGTCCTCTCTTGCGGATGGGAGCTGCGGCAGTGGCACTGAAACGGTAGCTGCCGTAGTGCAAACCGTTACATTGAACTGTAACTGTTGTTGGAGGAAATTTTCTCAGGATGAATAGTAATCATGTGTAGGTTACGGAAGGTTGGGGATGAATAGTTGTCGGTCAATGTTTTTTAGGCAAACGTTTTTGCCTTTTGGGCAAGAAACAATTTATGGCTTGCTTTTTAAAAAAAAAAAAAAAACCAAAAATCTGGGCCTGGACTCAAATGGGCTAAGGCCTATTTCAGATCAATTTTTTATTTAAAATCCGGCCCAATGCACTAGGAATTAGTTTTGTTGTTTTCAGGTCGAGAAATTAATGTTTAGGGCTGGAATAATGGGAATAGGGTTGAACACATATAACTGCAAGTAAAGAGAAAAAGAAATAGAGATATATATATATATATATATATATATATATAAAGGCATAATTCTAGGAATCTTGAGCATCACACATCCCAACCCATCCAATCGATCCAAGTTCATTTTAGATTAGTCCATGCTTGTATTTGTTAGGATAATTTTAGATTATCACTTGTATTTGTTAGGATAATTTTAGATTTGTCCATGCTTATGGTTGGCTCAAATTAATTTCTTTGGTCTAGGAAGAAATTATTTTTTGTATGTGACAAACTCAGTAGATCATTTATCCTAGTGGGAGTATAGTTGAGATTGATTTAAAATTATTATCCTATACGATATAAATTTGTCCAAAAATTAAGTTAGAAATTAATAATAGGCATTGTGGCGTAAGAGATGCTTAGGAAGCATAGTGAATTTTTTATCTTGAAACGTGTATTGATTATTTTGTTCTGACTTAGATTAATGCGACAAATTTCTTAGATGCATGTGTAATTAAATGCGTATAGTTTAGTAACTTTGTAAAGAAAGCCTAGAGATTGTTTAGACGACTTAATTGTCGCATTAATCTTGTAACCCCCCCTTCCCGTAGGCTAAGGGTGTCATGTATTTTTCATAAAAATAAACCCGACAAGAGATCTCATATTTCATAAATGAAATTATATTTTATAGAAAAATGTCTAATAAAATGTCTTCAAAAAATATTAAATGAATAAACTGAATCTAATAAAATGTCTTCCAAAAACATTAAATGAATAAATTTAATAAATTTCTAATTTCACTTATGAAATATGAGATCTCTTGTCGGGTTTATTTTTATGAAAAATACATGACACTCATAGCCTACGGGAAAGGGGTTACAATTTGGTATTAGAGCTGGTCGAGAGATTCTGTAGACTTTTTGGACCAAAAAAAAGTATTTTATTAATTCTAGAATAAGGTCACTAGGATGCTCCTGGCCTGCTTGAGAGTTATAGAGATATTTTTATTATGGTAGGATATTTTAAAGCTCTTACTTGTTAGCACTATTGTAGTTATGGTAGGCATTATTATTATTCATGTCAATATTGAAATATTAGTCAATGGTTACTTTAGAGTATGACACATGACTCTAGGAATTTCATGTAGTATGGATACCTAGAATTTTATGAGAATTATATGTACTAGAGTTACGTGTCAATTTGGTTATGACAGTGTAATTGATTGAAGGAAGGTGAAGTTGGGAAACTTTTACTTTTAAGATTGATAGTGTATCTGGTTAATGAGAATGGATGGAGATTGAATTATATTTCATGAAATCTTATAAAAGAAATTAGGAAATGTAATTAGTAGGTTTTGGAGTTATGACGGAAATTTGTATATGGTGATTGGTATTTCATGACTATTGATGGAAAGTAAATTATGTTTTTTAAGTAATGTGATTCTCTCGCCTAGAATGAATGGTGAACAAAAGATCTTCGGAACTAGTCGTATCACGGAATTTTTTAGCAATAGAGCTATTGAAAAAAATTGTGAAGTCAATATATTTTTGAGGTACGAGAATTTAAGGTTTACGAGTAGAAGATGATTTAAGTACACTTATGCCTTAGACATGCACATTAAAGTTTTAATGATTAGGTCAGCATTATTAGAGAATAACACGAGATGTCGAGGTTTGATCTGGGAGTTTAATTGATGTTGCTATGCTTATAATTGGAGATATGGACCCATAACCTTAGGCACATGATTATTGTGGTATTTCATATTTTTTTAGAATTTTAGAATTGAGATATTTTAGAGATCTGAACTTTGGAGAATCTTAGGTTATGATTTATTTGAGGTTACTATTGCATGTTGAGAGTTTTATTATTCTGTGGAGAATTTAATTATATTTATGTGAAGTTTATGAATAAATATCGAATGACTAAAAGACTAGAAATAATAGATTCAACTAATTGATTAAGGATTTAGAATAAAGACATCGAAATAATGTGGTGATTATGCACGTAGGTTCTTGAAGTATAGCAAATTCCGAGGACGGAATTTTTATAAGGATGGGAGTTTGTAACATCCCGATCCTATATCATTAGAGATAATTACATGGATATTTTATTAGGTTTGATAATTAGGTTATTATTATTATTATTATTATTATTTTGGATTAACATTTTATTGACGAAGTAGGATTAACTTTATTAAATTGAGATATATTTTAAGATAGGTTTCTAGATAGTGTGCATTTTTTTTTTAAAAGTTCTTTTCCTTTTTCATGCGTGCATGTATTCCTATATTGTTGGTTTCCTAGCCTACGGGAAAGGGGGGGCACAAATCTCCTCCATAAGCAATAGTTGGAAACGAATGAAAATTATTATGAATGTTAAATAGTCTTAGACCATTATTATTGTATAAACTTATCTAAGGTATAAAGTGAAATTGAAAGTGTGCGTGAAGGCACACTTCCCACCCGACCCGATCATGTAGAATTCCGTTCGACCGATTAACCGATTAGCCGACCCGAAAAGAATGTCTGGAAATCGGGGTATTCCAACCCGACCCGACTCTTTTTTTTTTTTTTTTTTTTTTTTTTTTCCTTTTTTAAATTATATATTTTAATAATTTGTTTATGTGTGGTAATAATCTAGAAAAATTTGATTACCATTTTATACAAAAAATTTGAATACATAAAACAAAATCAATATTCAAATTAAGAAATCACTTAAAAGTTAGCTATCAGTTAAAAAAAAAAGTAATAATAATAAGAAAAAAAACAAGAGTGACTGAAGACATACTAAGGCCTCGTTTGTTTTCACAACTCTTCTCAATTTATCTATTCTCATCTCATTTAATCATTACAATTTTCTCAAGTTTATACACAAAATAAAATAAACAATTCAACTTTTTTAAATTTTAAAATAAAAATAATACTAAAAAAATATATTTCAATAATATTTTATTTACTTTTTAATTTTAATCTAAACTAAACTCATCTTATTTTATTTTATCCACAAAAACAAACGAGAACTTGGAGACATACATATCGCGACATAGATATAAGGTACAAGGGAGCATGTATTTCATTTTACCATAAATTATAAACTCTTGTTTTTTGGCCAGTTGGGATAAGGGTATTAAATTATGACACATTCTTTTTGGACGTATGGGGCCCACATGCACTAATTATATACTATAACTGTAACTTGTAAGTTGTATGTCAGAGATTGAGAGACAAGGCAAATGGCCTTCCTGAGGTACAAAAACGTTGTTGTTGCTTTCTGAAGAGGGTTGAAAGTTCGGGTAACGGATAATGACCGATATCGAACCGTTTTATGCGGTTAAATGCGGAAGCGGAATTTATTACTCGTTTTACGTTTCGGGTAGATTAAATATGATCAGGTTGGGTCAGTAAATCAGGTCGAGTCGGGTCCACAGCTTATTTGTTCAGCCCTACATGCACTACAATTTTCATAAAAGTTGAAGGGATCAACTATCAGAAGAGCTAAACCATTATTTTGCATTTGAAAATCTTGTGGGCAATAACGAAAGTTGTGCGTTGTTTTTTTGTAACGAGATTAATTTCTCCTATATTTGAGGTTGAGCATTATAATCTTAAAAAAACTTAGATTAACTTACAGATAAGCATATACTCTCTAAAACTTGCTAGTATGTTTGGCAAGTAAGGACATTAAAATTTGAGTGTGCAAGAGTGTTGAGGACATTCTTGATTGACACATTCATTTTAAATATTGTTTTTCAGTGCACCTCTTTGTGGTGTTAGCACTGATAATTTTGCTCAAGTTTTATTTCTCTCTAGCGAGAACAAATAAGTTCTTGCAGATATATGAACTTAGGAGCACCCCTTGAGAGTAATACCAAGCACATTGGAGGTTTACATGATAACTATGACAAAAGTCTGAATAATTAGGTAAAACTTAATTAAGCCTAAAAATTTTGTTTGTGATTGCATTGATATAAGATAGGTTTTAGGTTAAGATAATTTCTCGTAAAGTTATTATTTTCTCTCTTATAATGGATTGAAGAATATGAAAAATATTAAGCAAGAAATATGAATATATCGTTAGTTAGCGGCTAAAACGTTACATACTATAATTGTTGCACAAAGCGACGTTTTTTAGCACTTTTAATGCGATATTAGTGAAGTCTATACCTAATTGGATTTAAGACTCATTTCAAATAGTGATGTTAGTGAGAATTCCTAGAGGTTTAGGAGTTGGATGGTCACTCATGGACCGAGTGATATTATTTCTTAGGTGGAGAAATTGTATACTAAAATGTGTCGTGCAAGCATAAGATGATAGGTGTGAAATTTGAAAAACTAAATGTTTTCTCGCTAATAAGATCACTCTCCTTTATTTAGAATAGTCAAAGAGAAAAGGCAATATGAACATTCTATGTGAAAGTTCCTATACATGCACACTAAGGATATAGAATTATAAAAATATTATTTCATCATATAAATGCGATTCCAAATTTTTTTAAGAAAAATATTTTTTTCAGTTAAAATATTTTTTTCAAAATCGAAAATCGCAATTGTATGAGTTATATGATGGAACAATTATCTCCCAGTTTTATCACTTGCTGAGAATGGGATTATAAATGAATTATAGTATAAAACAGTTGTTACATCACACTTGGGTTGATGTAATATGTGGTTATGGCCTTAATTATAAATTCTCGTCCTTAAATCAAGTTCATTCGCCATTAGGTAAGACTAAGTGATTATTTTGTGTATACGTAAATTCAATTAAGATGAAAATATAGAGGATTTAAGTTTGAATACTTTTTGTTGAGTTAAGAAAATTACTCGTATTTTCGGCGAGGGTGGGGTATTATCAATTTTTGTAAACATTTATTTTTTAGAAAGAACATTTTATTACGTTTCATTCCACATTACCTTAACTTTAAAATTTTTTAATTTTTTTTATAAAAGATCGCTAAAAATAGTGGAAGTAATTCAACAACTAGTGTGAGTATGCATTTGAGTGATGGTATACCACTAGTGATAGTGACTCCGAAAATTCATAGAATATAAAAATTCTATTAAGTAGTGTGTTGGCTATATATTAGTAATTTCTCATTGTTTAAGAGATTAGAAGAGAATATTTATAATATGGCTTCGTTAAAGGTATTAAATTCACATAGTAGGAATTTCAATATAGAATTTTAGATTCACTTCACTTATATGATCTAACCTGAGTTGTTGATCTGATTGACACAGAAAAAGTGAAGTTGATAGAGGTATAGATCTATCTGTTGACACTAAGTAAGTTGTCTTTAGATAGTTATTGATTGCATATTTATTGAAACTTTTATTGAATGAGTTAATTAGTTTATTCTCGTAGGAGAATTAGATGGTTAGTTTTTGTGATATTTAAGCGTGAAGTACTTTGAGCGCATGATTGTTGCCAATACTATTTTGATACAAAAAAAGAATGAATATTGATGGTGTTGTTACATGCGGCCCTAACAAACCATCTATTTAAAGATACCCAATGTACCTAGTCGTTTTTTATTAACGACCTATTGAATAAAATTGGATTCTTTAAACGTTGTTGACAATCTTAGAAACATGTCATCCTAAGAGATATAACAATCTGATTGTCTTAGATAATTAATTGTCACCTAATAAGAGGTTTTCGATACTATGAGATGATGGATATGAGTTTGTGAAAAGTAGCTAAAACTTCATGTCTTGTGAGACTGTGTATAAGAAAAAAAATTTCTAAGAGCTCTTGTTCAAAATCCATAGACAATTAATGAAATGAAAAATACTAAAAAATCTAGTTTTGTCCATACTATTTTGTGTTTCCATTATGGTTTGCTCATGGGAGTTAGAAGTTGAGATTTTGTTAGAGAGTAAATATAGCTTACATGATTAAGTGAGTTTGTGATGCGATTGTCTTTAAAAGTAATGACTAGACTATTGTGATTGTCTTTGAGGGTAAAAGTCATAATCGCTTTACCCTTAATGAAAAATAAATTATTGTTATCGCACATGTTTTTGTTGAGTACAAGAAATTTATATGAAATATTGAAGTTGTAAATTAAGTTTGTTGAATGACATTTGTGGTCACCTTGTAAATTCTTAAAAATCGCAGTTGAACTTTCTGACTAGAATCTAAGGTCTATATTGTGAGTTTGACCTTAAATGAGATTCACAATGAGTCGTTGACTTCATAGTTGTGTAAATAACTTTTATATATAAAGCAGAGTCTCTTGGTAGGAGTATGTTTTGGAAAGTTACTACACATGAAATTACGCATGGAGAGAAATGGTCATTAAAGACCACTTGAGAGTTGTGGTCTGATTATGTTTTAGTTGATCATGTGATTTCTCTCCGTCATGGTTTTGCTCGTCGTGTACATGACACTGATGTGTTTTATGATCATGTGGCATCATTGAAATTTTTTTTATGTAAGCACATACATTTACCATATATTTGTGAGTTATGGTGAAAAATGTATGTCGATAGGCATAGATCGGCTCACTCACATGAGCAATTACCTTTGGCACTACAAAGAAGTAGCAAGCAAAGATGAGATAATGTGTCACTCGATAGTTGTCCAGAGAGGGATAAGTTGTAAGACACAAAATATATGTTGTCTTAATGAGAGCTAAGATGAGGTTCATCATATTTAAAATGATCGTGCATGATTACCCACAATCCATGTAGCATGTAGTTTAGCCAGATACAAGATCCTCATTGGCGCTCCGGATAGCAAGCAAATGGAGGGACTTGGGTTAGGCGCTATTATAGCGACTAGACTAAGATCTATATGGTGTATTGAGATTAGATAAACGTTCTTTCTTTTAAGAAAGAGAACTCCACCGTACCATTATTTCATACTACATGTGTTTTTGCGACAAACAGTGGAGATGGGTGAATGAATCTCTGCTTTCTCATTGTGTGAGTCTTGTAGGTCATAATTGATTACCGTAATTTATTTATGCCATTAGGAGACTTTTGACTATGTCACGAGATTGATGTTTTAGTGTCTGCTACTTTGGTATGTTACCTATGACCATGAATGATGCGGTCTAAATAAGCATTATTGGGAAAGCGACTAGACTGGGATTAAATGATATGAGGGCGAAGGGAAAACTATTTTGTAATAAATCGATATTGGTGTGTATTCATTGCCGGCAAATTATGTTGCTTCTTGGAAGTTACGACATAACTGTAAGTACATTATGTTTTATGGAGATCAAGCATTACTATGAGTCATTTGGACGAGTCATTTGGACTTGAGAGTGATTAGGGATGCTTAGTCTGATGTGACCAAATGAGTCAGGGCATAACGAGACACTTTTAGGTATATTGCTATGCTAGTTTTCTCTCAAAGAGATTTTGTATAGTGCTCCCATTTTTCTTTTACAGCTGTGCTCGATGGTCGCACAACCTATTTGCCACAGTGAACAAGATTGAGAACATATTGAAAGATACAGACCTGAGGTATTGCCCACTATGTGCAAGTGTGAGATGTAAGAAAGGGGCACCCCTTCCCCTTCTCTTGGGGGTTATGAAATGGCTCTTAAGCCCCTTCATGAGCCTTGATGACGGACCCTTTATAGCCAACCGGGGTTACACTTAGAGGGGCTATTTACATAGCCCCTCCTCACTTTGGATGAGAAGTGTGTATGGAACAAAATAAAAAATGATCTCTCTCAAAAGAATGATCTCTAGTCCTAGCATTTAGGCTGTAGAATTTGTGAGTGTTGCTCTGGTATTACCACGTAGCATATTCCACTATCGATACGAGAGGATTTTAGATGAACAACTACAACGGAGAATCCATGGAACAACTGCATTAGATCTACGATTTGCCAACGAAGTAATATCGCTTCCGTTGTGTACTTCGATCTAGTATTTCTAACAACCAGGGTTCTTGGGTCGGAACCCAAATGAACAGTGCTAGACACACACCAACATGGCTCCCTCCCTTCTAGCCTCCCTCTCGCACTTCCTCTTCCTTATGTCCATACCACCTTTATAATCTATATTTTTGAATTTTGTTCTCTTTCTATAACTCGAAAATTGGCCTTTCTGTTACATTCTGGTGTTTTAACACTTTATACACAGTGTCTCATTGCACTCATTTATCGTTAATCTTTCAATTTATAAGAGAAACACAATCAACGATTAGTGTGTATAGCTCATGTATGACTTATGAGCAGTCTAGGCATGGTTTGTTTTGACATACTGCAACGCAATGACATGTGGATCTCACAGGCAGTCTACTTGGTTTCTAAATGAAAATATAGTCTGATAGGTAATTTCACATGATTTGGATCGTAGGCGGCCAAGTATGCTCATTGACAATTGTGTCGATACGTGTTCACCAAGCATGCACTGGGAAGGGTGTGGGAGTGTTGGATCAAGGAGATTCGATGTCGCAAAGTCATGTATCTATAAGAGACAAACCACAACGCAATGAAATGTGGATCCCACGAGCGGCCTAGTTTGTTTTTACAACACTTCTCAATTCATCTCATTTCATCTAATCATTACAACTTTATCAAATTCTCACACAAAATAAAATAAACAATTCAACTTTTTCAAATCTCAAAATAAAAATAACATTAAAAAAATATATCCTAACAATATTTTATTTAATTTTTAATTTTTATCTCAACTCATCCCATCCCATCTCATCGACGAAAACAGACCAAGCCTAGACTGCTCATGAGATCCACGTGTCATTTCATTGCAGTTTGTCTCTTATAGATATGCATGACATCAAAAGACTATGCAACATCGAATCTCCTTGATCCAACACTCCCACACCCTTCCCCGCGCATGCTTGGTGACCACGTATCGACACAATTGTCAATGAGTATACTTGGCCGCCTACGATCCAAATCGTGTGAAATTACCTATCAGACTATATTTTCATTTCCCTTGACTAGGGATCAACAAATTAAGGAAGTGTAATTCTCTATTAGCTAACCCAAAACGGCACATCTCTTGGCCATAGCAATACAATCTGTAAATCAAAACTATACAAAAAAAAACCCCATGTGGCAACTCCCCCTTAGCGGGAAAGGGCATGGGTCAATTAATTGATATAGAACATTTTTTCTTATTTTTCTCTTTGTGCTATATTAGATATGATTGATTGTTTGTCGGTTTCCTATCCTATTAACATTTATCTAATGTATACACAAGACATGCCTAGGAAATAAACTTGCAAACTTAAATAGGGCTAGTTTGGATAACCAAGTATTCTAAAGTATTCTCAGATAATTCCTTCTCAAACATCACTCAGATACAAAACATTTTTCAATTTCAAATCTTAAATTTTTCATCTAATCATTAGCTAATTATTATAAAATTTTCAGACTTTTAAACAATACGACTCTTTTAAATTTCAAAATAAAAATAATATTAAAAAATTATATTCAAACAATTTTTTAATTCTATAATAATTTTATTCAATTTTTTCTCTCTTCTTTCTGAAAAATCAATAAAATATTTTAACTCAAACTATTTTGCTATTATTTACAAATTATTTTAAAATTATTTATAGATATTATGATATATTTAAAGTGTTTGAAAGATCCCTTGGAGCACCAAGATGGGGGAGGGTTTTGCAGCCAACATAGGAGGCACATGAGACTTTGCAATATTTTTCTACGAACAACGATAAGAACACAACTAGGGTTTTGCAGCCAAACTGTTAGGACAGTTTGGTTACAACTTTTTTTCCTCTCGGTTCTAGAGTGCTCTAGTAAGGAGGAAGAATATCCTTCACCCTAGTGGAAGGTTTTTTTTGCCAAGGGCAAATTCTGAGAGGAGAACAACAGTGTTTTGGACTTAAGCTTCATACAAGAACAGAATAACAGTGACTAGGTATAAGATGACTGAAGAATTAGCTGAATTATGGAACAAGTTTTTATTGACAGAGGATGAAAAAGATGAAATTGTGATAACGGGAAAGGATATCAAGGAAACTATGGAAAGATGTAAGCTTTGTTTAGTGGGGAAAATCATAGAGGATAAGAAAATTAATCGAGAGGCCTTAAAAAATACTATGTTTAAGTAGGAGTGTAACTGGTCCGGTTTTAGACAAAATCTAGGACCGAACCGGTATGTACCGACTTTTTCATTTTTCAAAACCGATTACGCCCCGGTTACCTTCCTAAACCGGTACATCCGGTTTTATCGGTTTCCGGTCCGATTTTCTGATTTTTTTGAAATGTAAAAAACATATAACAAAATATTACTTCTTATGATAAAATATTATTAATAATTTAATATATATATATATATTATGTTTAAAGCATATGATCAATTAAATTTTCATTTTTAAGATTAAACTTTTATTTTATAAATTATAATAACATTATCTTATATATAATGTTATTAATAACATATGATCAAACAAATTACAAGTGCTCATATTTAAGATTAACATTTTATGTTATAATTTATAAATTATAATATAAAATTATTTCATATATGATATATAATTATATATTATATATGATAAAACTTATGTATATAAATATTTTGTATAATATATAAAATTAATTTATATATATATATATATTTCAACCGGTCCAGTTCGGTCTGGTCCAGTTCCGGAAACTACGAAACCAAAACTGGACTTGTTCTGGCCAGTTTTCATAATATAGGAACCGGTTCCGGACCGGACCGATTCAAAACCGGACCAACCGGTCTGGTCCAATTTTTCGATTTTCCGGTTTAAATTTACACCCCTATGTTTAAGATATGGAAATTTTGTAATGTCACCAAGGTCATAGAAGTGGGAGAGAATCTGTTTATATTTGAATTCCAATCTGAAAATGATTTAAATAGGATATGGGAGGGCCAGTCATGGATGTTTGATATGAATCTGCTATGCTTAAGAAAAATCAAAGGTTACACTCCACCTACTGAAATGACTTTCACTCATACTAATCTTTGGGTCCAATTACATAATTTACCCTTGGGGTGCATGAATGAGGAAGTTGAGAGTAAAATTGGATCTTTGATTGGTACAATTTTGAAGGTGGATTATGATATCAATGAAAATTGTTGGGGCAGATGGTTAAAAGTTCTGATTGAAGTGGATTTGATGAAACCATTGGCAAGAGGAAAACTGATGGACCTGTAAGGCCACAAGGTTTTGTTCAATTCAAATATGAAAAACTCCCTAAGTTTTGTTTTACATGTAGGATGATCAAACATGGTTCGAGTGGTTGTGAAGGTCAAAACACTCGAATAGATACACCTAAGATGACTGGCACTAATCAATATGGAACATGGCTTAGGGCTACTAACTCTGGAACAAGTCCAACCAGTTCAGAAACCAGTTCAAGCTATGGTTGCAGCTTAGACAGACAATATACAAGTATTACTATGTCCAAGTTTGAAGATCAGGACAAAGGGAAACAAAGTCTAATACAATATGGGAGAATTACAAGAGAGGAAGGAAAAAAGTTTGAGTTGCATATAGCACCACATAAAGATATACAGGAAAGTAGGACAGAAACACATGTACAATATGTTTCACCTATGTTGACTCTGGATAAGGAAGAAAACATGATGAATATATATGTTATAAAGTCCATACCAGAAATGATGTCTAGTAAGGAGAAGGCCACCACAGCTCTTGAGAGAACTCAATGTTTTCATAGTAATTCACAACAGGTGGTTGAGGCAAATGTAAATAAATGGAAGAGCAGGGCAAGGGGACAGGTTAATGTTGACATGGAGCCTACTACTCCTTATGCTACAAGGAAAAGAAAAACAAAATATGAGAATATTCTCTTTACTTTGGAGAACAATCAGGATGCTAGGGATAAGAAACCAGTTGTGGCATCTGTAGAGGATATATTGGCGGAGGCTGTTAATCAGCCCCGCCGAGAGAAATAAGGTTTCTAAGTTGAAACTGCCGAGGGCTTGGCAACCCTTGGACAGTTAGGGATCTTAGCCTTTTGGTTAAGGCCCATAAGTCAAGCATATTGTTTCTCATAGAAAATGCATAAGAATAAGTTAGAAGCTATCAAAAACATGTTGGGTTTTAAAAAATGTATTCTCAGTTGAAGGAGTAGGAAAGAGTGGAGGATTGACTTTGTTTTGGGAGGAGGATGTCAGACTCAGGATTTAGAATTATATGCAGAGGCACATCAACACTTGGGTTGATAAAAAATAATTCTCTTAGATGCTAACATGTTTTTATGGCCATCCTGAAATAGAAAATAGGCACAAAGGATGGAGCATTTTGAGACATCTTAAGCTGCAACATCCTAGAAGATCGCTTTGTATAGGAGATTTCAATGAGATTCTATATCAAAGTGAGAAGTATGGAGGGGCTAGAAGAGAAGAAAAACAGATGGAGACATTCAGAAAAGTATTGCAAGATTGCAAGCTTACTGACTTGGGCTCAACAAAAGCCAAGTACACGTGCAAATAATAGAACTGATCAAACCTTTACTAAGGAGAGGCTTGATATAGCTACTGCAAATTCTTAATGGTGTGCAACATTTGGTGGAGGTGAGGTGCAAGTGTTGGCTACCTCTACATCTGACCACTGTCCAATTTTAATGTCAATAGGTCAGCATAATAACAAGGCAAATAGAACCTTACAAGTGAGAAGATATGACGATAGATAGTCCACCTTTTTTTATTGTGAAGATGTGATTAAAAAGGCATGATAGGAAGGGATAGACAATTCAGGTGGCTACTAAAAATAAAATAAAAGTTAGAAAAGTGCATGAGGGAACTAAGGAGTTGGAGCTTAAAAAAAGAGTATGATACAAAAGGGAGCTTAATTCAGAAAACCAATAGATTGCAACAAATGCAACAATCACTTACAACAAACTTAGTATAACAGATGAAACAACTTTAACAAGAAAGAGATGAGTTGCTTGAAAGAGACCACCTAAAGTGGAAGCAAAGGGCTAAGGTGACTAGGCTAAAACAAGGGGATCGAAACACAAGGTATTACCATCTTTGTGAAAGTCAAAAAAAGAAGAGAAATACAATTGAGCAAATTATGGATGGCAATGGTGTAAGCATTTCAGACACTGACCAGATTGGGAAAACTTTCACTCAGTTCTATATGAGACTGTTTACATCCTCCAAGCCTACAAATATAGAGACCTTTCTTAATGCAACTAAAAGAAGAGTTGCCCAACAAATGAATGATAGATTGTTGTTACCTTTTAGCAAAGAGGTAGTGTTTCAAATGGGTCTCTATAAAGCTCCTGATCTAGATGGCTATGGGGCATGTTTCTATCAAAGATATTGGCTAATAGTGGGAAATAAGGTATGTGAGGCTATCTTATCTTTTCTAAAATCTGAGCAAGATATGTCTGCTATTAATCACACATACCTAGTGATGATACCAAAGCACAACAGTCCAAAGAGCATCACAGAGTATAGACCAATCAGTCTCTGCAATGTGCTCTACAAAATTATTACAAAAATGTTGGCCAATCGAATGAAGGAAATTCTGTCTACTATTATTTCACAGAATCAGTGTACATTTGTCCCAGGAAGATTAAATTTTAGAAAATATTTTCGCTACATATGATACACTTCATACTATGAAAACAAAATTGCATGAAAATAAAGGTTATATGGCTATGAAACTAAATCTGAGCAAGGCCTACGATATAGTAGAGTTGAGTTTTCTTAAAGAGGCAATGCTCAAGATGGGGTTTGATACATAATGGACTGACTTGATTCAAAAGTGCATAACATCTTCTTCTCTTGCAGTATTACTTAATGGGGTGACTTAGGATGTGTTTAAACCCTCAAGGGGGTTAAGGCAAGGCTGTCTATTATCTCATTTTTTAATTCATAATTTGTGCTGAAGTTTTGACTGCTAAACTACATCAAGTAGAACAGAAGCGGCTCATTTCTGGAGTTCCTATAGCTAGGGGAAATATCAAGATGAATCATGTATTTTTTACTGATAATAGTCTATTATTTTGCAAGGAATCTATGCAAGAATGGGCTGAGTTAAATCAAATTTTACATGGTAATGAGTTGGCATCTGGACAACAACTAAACAGAGGGAAAACATCATTATTTTTCAGCACAAATACTAAGCAACTAACAAGAAACTATATCATGGAGATGGCTGGTTTAAGAGCTTCATCTAACTTGGAAAAATACATGGGATTGCCATCTCTTATTGGAAGGTCAAAAGTTAGAGAATTCCATGGTATAGTAGAAAGGGTCAAAAAAAGATTAGAGAGCTGGAAGAATAAATTTCTTTCACAGGCTGGCAAGGAGATATTAATAAAGGCAGTCATTCAAGTTATCCCCACACATAGCATGAGTGTGTTTTCTTTACCAAAGACACTGTGTAATAAGCTTAATGCTTTGATGGCAAACTTTTGGTGGGGAGCTCAAGAAAATCATTCAAATATTCACTGGAAAAAATGGGATAGTTTGAGTATGAGCAAAACAGACGGGGGGATGGGATTTAGAGATTTGGTGAGTTTTAACCTTGCTCTTCTAGCTAAACAAGTATGGAGAATTCTCAATCATCCAACATCACTTGCAGCTAGGATTTTGAAGGAAACCTATTTCCCCAATTCCATTATTTTACAGGCCAAATTAGGATCAAGACCATCATTTGCTTAGAGAAGCATAGACTCAGCAATTGATATAGTAAATGAAGGAAACATTTGGAGAGTCGGAGATGAAAAAAGATTAAAGTGTGGAAAGATAAATGGATCCCCAGACCTAAACTATGCAACATTCAATCACCAGTGCAAGTCTTACCAGAAAATGCAAGGGCTGCAGATTTAATCGATCAAACCAGTGGATGGTGGAATGTGCAACCTCTTAGGAATGCTTTTAATGAGGAAGAGGTAAGGAGATCCTGAAAATACTTGTTTCACAGATTGCTAGTGAAGATAAGCTAGTGTGGAAAGGTACATCAAATGGTGATTTCTCAATTAGAAGTGCATATCACCTTTATAAACAGCAACAAATAAGTAAAATGGAGAGTGCTCAATTAAAGGGGATCAATGAGATTTATGGAAACTGATATGGAATTTGCAAAATAAAAACTCTGTCAAAGTGTTCATTTGGTGAACATGTAAGGATGCTTTACCTACAAAGCAGAATTTGTTTAGAAGAAAGGTCATTGTAGACCCATTATGCCCCATTTGTCAAAATGCAAGTGAAACCCCAACACATATTATCTAGTCATGCCCATCTACACAGGATGTGTGGGGTTTAGGAAGCAGAAAATTACAAAAAATTGTAATAACATATGAAGATTTGGCTCTATTTTTCTATCTATGTTTCATAGAATAGGCCAGGATGAAGTCTGTTTATTTCCAGAAACATCAAGGGCACTGTGGCCTAGGATAAATTAATGGGTTTTTTAAGGTAGTCTCTTATCTCCAACATCTATATTCATTAGATCTCAACAGGCACAACATGAGTTTAAACAAGCACAATTAATGGATCGAGGTTCACAAAGAACAACACAGCAGCTGGTCAACACAATATGGAATGTTCCACCTCCAACTTGGCTAAAAGTAAATTGGGATGTGGCAGTCAGAGCAACAGAGGCAAGGGGATTAGTAACAGCTGCACTATTGTGTAAGGATTTGGATCTTAAAAATGTTGTCTTAGAGGGGGGACTCAAGTCAAGTTGTCAATGAAATGAGACAAAGCAAAGTGCAAAATGGGATGCCAAGCTACTTGGTGGAGGATGCTAAAGCTGCCTTGAGGGACACAAGATGAGAAATTCAACATGTAAAGAGGGAAGCAAACAAGGTAGCACGCCATTTAACTCAAAAAGTAGTCTCATTGGGTTATGAAATGCTAGATATAGACTATGTAAACTCATGTATTATGTCTCTTGTAATGGCTAAAGCCAATATACAGTTTGAAGTAATGGAAATCTTTTGTGTTAAAAAAAAAAAGACAGTTTGGATATTTCATTTTTCTACTTTCCTACGCACAAAATTATTTTACTAACTTGTATTTAATTCTATAATAACTTGTGAAATAATTATCGATATATTTTTTATTCACGTAAATGTTCACGTAAACAAAACAAATGGGGACAAGTTAGTAAAACAAATAGAAAGAGTGGTTTATCTGTCGCACTTAGATAAATCCGCCCCCTCTCCTCTACCTAAATCTCAACGGACTTATCGATGCTCTCTCCTCCCTCTCTTTCAGCCTTAAACCCACCCAAACTATATTTCAACCCGCACGTCTCTCTCACTCCCATTTCTCTGCGTCTCTCCGGAGAGAAAATCCTCGGAAAATGCAGTCGTCCCTAAGTATCTCCGTCTCTCCCCACACCTCACTCACCGTTCAAAGATCAAACCGCAATGCCCTCGAACCCCTCGCCTTCGCTCCACCTTCCAAGCCTTTGAACCTCCGCTTTTGCGGTCTCACTCGCGAGGCCCTCGGGTTCTCCTCCCTCCGTAGAAACTCCGATTCGTTCCGATTTCGGCTGTCCTCCTCCGCGCGCGTACGCCGTGCTGATAAGTTCTTCGTCTCCGCCTCGCTCTCCGACAATGGAAGCCCTCCCAAGACATTCGACTACGACTTGCTCATAGTCGGAGCTGGCGTCGGCGGCCATGGAGCTGCGCTTCATGCCGTTGAAAAGGTAAGATGAATTGAGTTTGGTTCGACAATCAAACACAACCTAAATGATTTGGTAAAGGCCATCGTAAAGGAAGAATATCTAGCAGTGGCCACATTTTACGATTGAAGTGACAGGAAAATGTATTTGTTGTAGAAGAATTTTAGACTGAAGATGTGCTGACTAATATATTCAACTTATCCATTGTCCTTGTTGATTGCACCCAAGAACTGAGATTAGATCCCGAGAAAGTTACTTTTCTGGGATGAGAGTTATCCATCCACCTATGATCCTTATTAGACCATGATGTCAATCTTCTGGAAGTAATTTCTACCCTTTTTGGCACATATTTAGAGTTTATCTTGTGATGATGTTTATTTTAGAATTTTTCTGGGTGGTGTAGAAACATTTAAGCATTGTATCGCTTCTTCTTAATTTCTAATAAGTGTTTCCTAAGAGGTGAATTAATTCTGAAAGTGATCATTGCAGGGTCTGAAAACTGCCATCGTTGAAGGAGATGTGGTGGGTGGAACATGTGTAAACAGAGGTTGTGTTCCATCAAAAGCTCTTCTGGCTGTAAGTGGCCGGATGCGTGAGCTTCAGAATGACCATCACTTGAGGGCCTTAGGTTTGCAGGTAACGAGATTGGAGTGTCAAAGTTTGAAAGCTTAGCTGACAGAAACTACATGTTTAGACCACAAATACTATTAAATGCATATATGCAGATGTGTTGGTGGGCTGCTGTACGTTAACTGTTTGCCTTCATGCAAATAATGATAGGTTTCGGCTGCTGGTTACGATAGGCAGGGAGTGGCTGATCATGCAAACAATCTTGCTTCAAAAATTCGTAATAATTTAACCAATTCTATGAAGGCACTTGGAGTGGACATACTGACAGGTTTTGGCACAATTCTGGTAAGTCATACTTGCTGTCATGTTGGACTCGGTGGCAATGCAACCAAAAGTTATTTTGGTCACTGAAAAGTCACAACCAGTGTAGTGACAAATTTAAGCTGTTCAGTACATGCTTCTCAATTATTACTGTCCTTTAATTCAGTTTGTGAATGGTTTATAATCTTTGCATCCTTATGTTTGTTGTTTCATTTACCAAACCATTCAGGGCCCTCAAAAGGTGAAAGTTGGATCTGACAAAGTAGTAACTGCAAAAGATATAATAATTGCTACTGGTTCTGTTCCTTTCGTTCCAAAGGGCATTGAAGTTGATGGTAAATGTGTATCCTTCTCTTATTCCTCTATTAAATAATCATGAACTCTTCTTCTGGGTGGAGGACCTTCTGTGCCAGTGTTCTACAATCTTCTGCAATATTGTCATCAGAGGATGCTTAATTGCTGAATATTGACCTGCAGGGAAGACTGTAATTACTAGTGACCACGCACTCAAGTTGGAATCTGTTCCTGACTGGATTGCCATTGTTGGAAGTGGTTATATTGGTCTTGAATTCAGTGATGTATATACTGCACTTGGTAGTGAGGTAGCACATTTCTTCACTTCTTTTAATGGCTGTTGCAATTCAATCAATATGAAATGAAGTCAGATATTTATTTATTTCCAGGGTAAACGAAGAAAAAAAGTGCATTGTTGTCCTGTATATTTTTAATAATAAATTGAAGGACAGATGCTTTCCACCTCATCTTCGTTTATAAGGACTAATCATGCCATAAGAAAGATGCTTGTTGATTTTTCTAGGTACCCTTGTATTTCAATATGGCTTAATATTCAGTTATATTGCATGAATACATGAGTCGTGTCTCCTCTTTCCAACTTTAGTTTGCAATGACATCTTATTTAAATTTGGGATGGATACTACTTCTCAGTCTAATTTTAAGTGTCAAAGTTTTGATACTCATGGTTTGAAATTGCTGCAAATGCCTCAAAATCTGCTCTGCAAACTCTTTGTTGTTAAATTAACTTGTCTAAACAGCCATTGACTCCCTGTTCTATCGAGAGAAAAATAACGAATGGATTTTAAACTCAACTGATCTTTGCCTTTGTCCTTTGGTGCAAGAAATGTTTAGCCCTTTATTTGGGTCCCAATATGATTTATATTACACAAAACGTGCCTTGTATGGCTAAAATCGTTTTACTGCATAAAGGATAAAAACCTTGATAGGTCTAGTCAGTAACTCTTTCCAGCAATCAGAACAAGAAGTTTGCTTTGTGCTTATTTATTTAGTTATTGTTTTTATCTGTGAAGGTTACTTTTATTGAAGCTCTAGATCAGCTCATGCCTGGATTTGATCCTGAGATTGGGAAGTTAGCCCAAAGGGTTCTAATAAACCCAAGAAAAATTGACTATCATACGGGCGTTTTTGCAACCAAGGTAACCTGTTGCTTACATTTGAATATTTAAGTGCTTCTTGGTTGACAGTTTCTTGCATTTAGCTTCTTTAGGGTATTCTTTTTGCAGATAACTCCAGCAAAGGACGGGAAGCCAGTCACTATTGAGCTCATTGATGCGAAGACAAAGGAACCTAAAGACACATTGGAGGTAACCTGAATACTATGAATTAGTTGTTGGAGCTGTCCTACTATGTTCTTTCCTTGCTTATAATTGTCAATTGATGCTGTCAACCTTCATTTATTTTTTTAATTAATTAAATAAATATGAGCTTATTGGCTCCATTAGCTTGAGCTTTAAGTGGCACTTGTTTACGGATTAACCTGCTGCAATTTTCAGAGTGAACAATAATAAGCAAATTACCAAAATCAAACATATGTTTCAAGTTTCACCCACCAACCTATGCTCAATGATGACTTTCATAGAGTTCTTGTTTCTTTGTATTGAAATTGAACCTGGATATCTGAGCTCAAATGTTTGATGTTGATGCTTGGGGAATGAGATGAGATGAGACTTTTGTGAATGGTAGTAAGATAGTTTGAGTTAAGTATTTATTAGATTTTGGGAAATGAGAGAAAAAGTTGAATAAAAAATATTATAAAGTTAAAATATATTATAAAGTTATAAAGTTAAAATATTATAAGTACTTATAAAAACAAATATATTATTAGATTTTCAAGTTATTAAGTACTTATAAAAACAAATATATTATAAAGTTAAAATATTGTTAGAATATAATTTTTTAATATTATTTTTGTTTTGGGATTTAAAAAAGTTGAATTGTTTTTTGTTTTTTGTTTTTTATTTGGAAATTTGGGAAAGTTGTAATGATTAGTTTGAAAAAGTTGTAATGATTAGTTTGAAAGTGTTTGTATTTGAATGATGTTTGGGAAAGAAATGAGATGAGATGAGATGGAAATTGTTTCCAATCTCCCGTATGAGTTGCTTGTTGGGACTTCCTATTTTAGGTCAGACTTTTTTTGCTTCATACAAGTCGCCTCATGTTATCTTTAACAAACCTTCGTTCACTTTGCTGCAGGTAGATGCAGCATTAATTGCAACAGGAAGGGCTCCATTCACACATGGTCTTGGCTTGGAGAACGTAGGACTTCTCAGAAACTAATGATTGAGATCATAGAGCTGTTACCCAAAGAGAAATGGTTTCATATTTGCATTTTTTTTTCTGTAGATTAATGTAGCAACACAGCGTGGTTTTGTTCCTGTTGATGAACGCATGCGAGTAATGGATTCAAATGGCAATCTGGTTCGTTTTGAATTTGTATGACCGTATTTCCTTGTATAGTTCCAGCAAATTGTTAATGACACAATCTTGAACATTAGGTCCCTCACTTATATTGCATTGGTGATGCTAATGGCAAGATGATGCTTGCTCATGCAGCCAGCGCACAAGGAATTTCAGGTAAGTAGTTTACTAATTGATTGTCTGCTGCCTTGAGTCTAAAGACTTTCCATGACATCCATTACATTTTTTGGCCTAAATATTTTTTACAGTTGTTGAGCAAGTCACTGGAAGAGATCATGTGCTCAATCATCTAAGTATACCAGCAGCTTGTTTCACTCATCCTGAAATCAGTATGGTTGGATTAACAGAGGTGATTTTGAATCTTTAAAGGCCTCGTTTTGATGTTGAGATGATATGAGATGAGAAATCTGTGAATAGTAGGGAAATGGTTTGAGTTAAGATATTTTATGGGGTTTTGGAAAATGAGAGAAAAAGTTGAATACAAAAATTATAAAGTTAAAATATTTTTAGAATATAATTTTTTAATATAATTTTTGTTTTGGGATTTTAAAAAGTTGATTTTTTTTTTTTTTGTTTGGAAGTTTGGAAAAATTGTAATGATTCGGTAATGATTAGATGCAAAAGTTGAAAATTTGAAATTGAAATGTGTTTGTGTTTGAGTAGTATTTGAATGTTTAGATAAGAAGAGATGAAATGAAATGGGTTGAGACCATCTCAACATCCAAATGGGGCCTTTGCGTTCTGTTATCTAAAAACATTCCTGTGCGTGTTTCTGTGTATCATGGCCTATACATTTGTATCTATATTATATAGTTCACTTAAAAAAACGATATAGTTCACTTCGCCGTTATCTTCATGTAAATTATTCATTGCCCCATTATTTTCTTGCGTGTGTTTAATATTTTATGCGTTGTGAAAATAAGAGCTGTTTTCAATGCACCCTTTGAATATCTGAAACATCACTAAACATCTACAATTTGCAGCCTCAAGCAAGGGAGAAAGCTGAAAAAGAGGGATTTGAAATAAGCATTGCCAAGACAAGTTTTAAGGCCAACACGAAGGCCCTAGCAGAGAATGAAGGGGAGGGACTTGCTAAGGTGATATTTCTGTACCATTGTCCTATGGTTGATATATATATATATATACACACACACACACACACATATATTCTCACTAGCTTCTTTAGGTGTAACAACTTATTTATCATTTTCATGCAGTTAATATACAGACCCGACAATGGAGAGATACTTGGAGTCCACATCTTTGGATTGCATGCTGCAGACCTCATTCATGAAGCCTCCAATGCAATAGCTTTGGGGACACGTATTCAGGTAAGTTTTCTGTGCCAAAACTACAATGTTTATGACCGCAACTTTTAACATGATCTCGGGAGAGTGCTGTTTTATCAGTGAAATTTCAGTCATTCTAAAGCTAAGACTGAAACTGTATCATGGATGCCGTTCAGCAATTTATTTTTGCTACATTTTATTACCACGCAGGACATCAAACTTGCAGTTCATGCGCATCCAACCTTGTCCGAAGTGCTTGACGAACTGTTCAAATCAGCAAAAGTGAGTCACCTATACTCACCTCTAGAAATCATGCTGAGCATGCTGCACTAGAATTTTTTCTGTTCCATGCTATGTGGTAGAGACAATGACAAGTAGAGGGTGCCTTGGCAGTCACTTGATGTGTAGTGGCTGACAAGTTACCGGTAGCATATAATAATGCATGTCTTGTTAGTGGAAAGCACTAGAAGTGGGCTTTAAAACATAAGCACATCCCAACTGACTATCACTAGCAGGCATAAAAGGTCCCCTGATATTACATATTATTGTTATAGTACTTATTGAATAGCTTCTTCAATTTATATCTTTCCTGATATGTTGACCCACAAACCTAATCCGGGCAGGTTAAAGCTCATGTTTCTGGCCCAGTAAGTGAACCGATCGCAGTCTAAGCTTCTCAACAATCAAGTATGTATTTTTGAAATTTGCTTGTACTAGGGAGTTTTGAGGAATTACGCATCTCCAAGCATTAGAAGAGATCAACACGCTCGCTACTCAACAGAAAGAAGGAAACTGGCTGACATCTTGAAGACGATTCTGGCCGAAATATTGGAAAGTTTGATTTGGCATTTATAACGCTTTTGATTTGGAAACTTTTCTACTTCCTAATTTTGAATAACGTTATATATATGGTTCTGAGAGTTATTCAACTACTTCCAAAATCATTTCGCTTTTCAAGCGCCCTCGGACCTTTAGATATTTTAAAGACATCTGGTCACAGAAAATTCAGACCCACTTTCCTCCCAAACAAAAGCTCTTTTTATGATTAACAATGATAAACATCGGAAGAGCATGTGAGGTATAAACATAAATCTTTTATGAGATAGATTTCACGAAAAGAAACTTTACAATCTAGTGGGGTTACATCGTCAATTTAAATTTTCATGTGTATACTAAACATCTTTCTTTTAAAAGTTTTCAACATAACTATTTCTTTTAAAAGAAGTTGATGTATTTTTAGGTTCGATTGGGTAAAGTTTTGAATTCCATTCCAGTTGAGATACTAAAATGGAATATTTTTAATATGTTTCGATATACTATTTCAAGATGGTCATAATATGGATAAATTAATTATATATAAAAACAATTATATATTTATTTTTATGATGGGAGAACCACCTTGTGACAAAGCTCTTAGGACTCACTCAACCTAAACCCCAAGAGAGTAGCACAACAATCCACTTAAATTGCAATTTGATCTCAAGAGAAATCAAACTTGTAACATAGAACTCATACACACAAGTTCGCTTTTACCACTTGGACTACTAGCGGGTGGATATATATATATATATATATAATATATATATATATTGGCACAGGAGCAAAGTGCAAAGCACGTTTGTTTAATTCTATTTTTAAGAAATAATATGTTTTTTATAAAAAAACAAAAAATAGATTTCAATCAATAATTTAATGCATAGAGAAAAAAAATGTAAATTCTAATAAATATTTTTGGGTAATAATAGTTAAGTATTGGATAATAATTATATGTTCGCATAGATTATAACATAAAGACATTAGTTAATACAATTATATTTAACAAAAATATTAGTTCAACATATGATTTCGTTGATCATTCTACCATGATCTATTATTTGTGTCATCTTGCGCAACATCAATAAAGAGGACATTGAAATTTTTATGCTTCTATTGCTTGAATCGGTTAGGATCTACAGAAAGTTGAGTCATCCACTCTTTCTCTGAAGCTTTTTCTACAAGATTTTCTATATATGACTGTTCTTACAAAATAAATTTTGAATAGCTTTGCATGATTAATAAAAACCTAAACAACTTTATATACTGAAAATTGAAGTATTGTAAATTAACAGAAATCTTAAAATAGAATGTTTTTAATTAAATTATTATGGATGCTATAAATAAAACTAAATTTGGCATAGCACAAATATATAAAAATCAATTAAAATGATTTTTATTATAATTAGTAAATAAATAGTAAATGAACATGAATAAATAGTAACACTTTTTTTCTTCCATAAAGAGCCTTGAATGAATAGTGATGCTTAGTGAACAGCCCCAACTGAACAATGCAGTGCCCTCAAACAAACAACGCAAAAAATAAAACATAAATAAATAAATAAACAAATGAACAATACAAGAATTAAACAAAGAAAATAATAACAGAAACAACACTTAAATAACAACAGACGCAATAACAGAAACATTAAAAAAAAATCTCATGAACCTTTATTGTGTTTTATAGTATTGTTTTTAATGATACTCTGCCAACTGATATACAATTCATTTACCACTTAGTTGATATATAATAAAAAATAAATAAAAAAAATGACATATTTTGAACATTACTTTGTAAAATGGGAAATCATCTCAGAGTATCATTGTTGCCTCAAAAACCAAAACTTGCACTAAAATGGTACATGTTTTTGGAGAAAATTAAAAAATTGAAATAGGAGAAATACCCATTTGCATTTGCGCACCATATGTTTAACGAGAAGTGGAAGGAATGCAGATTCACTATTTGTGACAAAAAAATAATAATAATAATGGCAACACAACTTTCAATCAGAAAAATGTACTTTGATCTTTACTTTCTCGCAATTTCTTTAACTTTCTCAGGTGCTAAACGAAGAACCAAAACTTTGGAAATAAAGAAACAAGCGAAATTTCAAAGAAAGAGAAAGTAAAGTGAAAAGGAAATGGGGTTGGATGGTGCACCTAATCTGGTGCTTCTGGACCTCAAGTTATCTCTTTTTCTTCGTAGTCATATATTTCTTCTACCTCTATGTCTGTGTCATTCCTCAGCTCGTTTCCTTTCCCATTTACCTCCCCACAAGGGTCTTAACCCTCCCTACCTCTCCTCGTAATCTCTCTCTAGGAGTTAAAAGAAGTCATTTTTTGCTATTTCCAAAGACAGAAAACCCCAAACCCACACCCTCCCATGCATCTCTTTCACCCTCATTGATGACATTGATTCTTCTTCTCAGAACTGGCTCGGCTTCTCTCTTTCCAACCACACCAACTCCCACTTGCCCTCTGACTCGTCCCCACTCTCCCTCTTCCAAGCCTTCACGTCCTCTACCCCAAGTTCAACATCACTCACCATCTCTCCCAACATCCCCACACATCTCTCACACATGACATTGATTCTATCGTAGGTACTATTGTCAACGCAAGGCCTAAAGAAGATGCAACCGCTGGTGCAACCGACCTCTCCATGTTCATCACCTATCCGAAGCTTGAGGACTTTCTCGGCTGCTCCACCGCCATGGCTGAAACTGCACCGCTGGCTCAATTTTCTAGCGAGACTCTATGACGATGACTATGTGCAAGCCCGAGATGTACGACTCTGAGCTCAAGACCATAGCCATTATCTTCCTCCAAGGGTTCTCCACCCAACAGCAAACCCAAGCCCAAAAGTTGGTGCACCTAATTTGCAAATCGTTGTATCAGAGAGCTGTTGGCCATCAGAAGGGGTGATGTAGCAAGCATAGAAAATGCAAGCACTTTCTACAAGAATTGAAGGGTGGTACTCCAAAGAGGCCTGGACAAGCAATAGAAACTTGTTTGCCATGTATGATGAAAACATGAAGAATGTTCCTCCAGTCGCTGCGAGTGGGAAACGTAGGAGAGATCGAGAGAGAGCTATTGCTGCTTGAAGGAGGGCTATTGTTTGGCCTGGTCCGCGACTGCTAACGGCGGCTAGTGACAAGAGGTGGAGAGAGAAAAAAGCGTGAGTCTCAATTAAGAGAGAACACATAGATGAAGACAAATAGAAGATGCAAATAAGAGAGAGAGAGAGAGAGAGAGAGAGAGAGAGAGAGAGAAGAAGAAGAAGAGAGAAAAATATTACTTCGGTGATAAGAAGAGACAGAAAATGAAGAGGAAAGAAAAAAACAGGAAAGTAAAAAGCTAAAAGATTAAAAAAAGGAAAAGCTGCCGACACATAACACAGCTGAACCAAAAGATCAAAGTCACCTCGTATAAACGAACACAAAAAAAGAGAATAGAAGGATAAAAAAAATACAAAATGTTACACAAGGATTATTAAACAGAATGTGAAAATTTGTGAAAGCGCAATAGACACTAATTATAATAAATATATATTGATAAAAATGTAGTTATTGAAAAAGCCTTTTATCAGTGATATCACTCTTACAAAAAGGAGGGCCTTACATATCCCATAATCCACGAGCTAGGTGCTAAGAGTGAATGATATTACCGTTTCTCCAAATAAAAAATTGGATTGAAACCCCCCACCACCATATAATAATAAAAATAAAAATAAAAATCCTTGAGCTAGGCTCTTGGAGTATTTTTTTTTTCTTCTTTTTTTCATGTATTTTTTTAATCATTATAAATATTTAAAAAAAATAAAAAAATTCACAATATCATTAAAAAATATTTTATTAATCATTCAGTAAAAAAAAAAATTCCCATTCGGGACACTTTTTGGAAGCATTTCTCCATATGAATTATATCACTCACTTCGGTTTGGCCCAAAACCAGAATAAAACGGTCACACCAGCCGGGCTGCCATTGTGACTGATTTCGAACCAAAACGTCCTTTCCATCTGGAATGCTAAAATCCAGCCAGAATGCACAAAACAGGCCAGAAGGACCAGAATTTTCGCCGGAACAAAACATCCCACGTATCCGCACCAATTACTGTTCCGGCACAAAAATCTCTGGCCATTCCAACTGGAAAAATACAAAACATTGGTCTAGCTTGCAAACCGACAATTGGGCGGAAAAATTAAAAGAGGTACTTTTTTCTAAATTACTGAAACCATAAGATAAGACCATACACATCTGAGCACAAAATTGGAAGCAATATAAGTACAATTAACATTTCAATGAGGTAAATCAATCCCAATAAAGCACAAAGACCATAGGCTCCATCCAACTAAATGATTAATAATGATAATAACAACAATTCAGAACGTAAGCATATCCTTAACAATCATCAGTAAAAAGGCTCGGAAGTGCCGCCCCTACTAGGAATTCAAACAAAACCCATTACAGTAGCATCAAAGCACTATACTACTGAATATTAAAGTAAACATGAAGGAAATGAAATCATAGATCTCAAACAAAATGTCTGTCTGTCTGTCTAGTCTTCTACTCCTCCTCGGTGGCGGAGTCGGCACTCTTCTTGTTATGCTTTCTCGCGTACCTTTGGTTCCTCAAGAACTTTGGATCCATCTACCAACAATATATTAAAAAAAAAAATTGTATTTTTTTATCAATTACACGATTGAAATAGTTGTAAAATAATATAGTAAAAAGGAAACGAAAAATAAAAAAGAGTACCCCTTTCGTGGAGGCATGGCGGTGCTTGCGGGGCTTCTTGATGCCGTTCTTGTGAGCCTTGTAAGACTGGTTGTGAGCCGTGTGGTTCTTCGACTTCGCCATCTCTGAAAACCAACACACACAATCACGCAACAACACAGACGCAGAGAGATATACAGATAGAAAAAGATAGAGAGAGAGGAGAGACCTGTAAGAGGATGTAGATGTGTTGCTCTGCTAGGGTTTGGTTCGGCGGAGAAAATGAGAAGCTTTGGGTGCTTTATCTAGAACCCTAATTCTGACTTAAGTCGTGGGAATTGGTATATATCAAACGACGGAATTGCCCTCGCTGGTTTTGTGGTTTTGGGCTTCCGTTCAAACTTCAAAGTGCTCAACCTTTATAATCGGTAAGTGGTCTGGTGCGAGCTGAGCTCGTGTGAATGGACCAATTAAAAGGCCCATAATCCAACTAAGGCCTAGTCTTCTCAGCTCAGAAAAAGGACCATATACCTCCTTTCCTTGCTGTAGATAGAGACACTATTTTTTTTTTTTTTAAAGCAAATTGTATTAATTAATAACGGACATTATAAACTTGACCTGAAATATATATTACAAGTCAACTATAATATTAATAGCTCCCAAGTACATATATGTGACTAACATGGTCTAGTTCAAGCTGCAAAACCTTTACAGACCTAAAATCTGAGAGACAGCACTACTCTGTCCAAGACAGAGTTAACCAAACTCAGACTCCATCTAAGATGGAGTAGGGTTAACCAAAACCCACACTCCGTGTAAGACGGAGTTGAGGACACACTCCACGGACGAAAGTCAAAGAGACTATATGTTTTTTATTTTTATTTTTCTAAAAACAAAAGATATTATAGAAATTAAAAATACATGAAAAAATAATCGATTATATCTTGAAAAGATATAGATCCGCATTTTCAATTTTGGAGAAAAAAAAAACACAAACAACGGTTGTGATGGCACGTGAGAGCCACGCGCCACCCTGGTGGTATGGCGGACGGCCAGGTCTAAAGTAGTCAGTGGTCTGGGACCCAGAGAAGCCGCGCGTGGAGGCAGAAGGGCACCATGAGTGGTGGCGCGTGGAATACATGCGTTCTCTTTGGACCGCGCTTGTAGCTCACGCGCCGTTCCGTTCGGCGAAATTCTTTGCTCGTCTGAAGGATCGGTGCCTTGGGAAGCCTGCGGTAGGGCGCGTGGTGGTCGCCAGATGCTGGAGAGCAACAGATCGACCTTTCTCCATACTTAGCCCTGAAAAACACCCAAAAATGAAAAAGAAATTGAGAAAACTAGAGATGAGAGGAAGGAGAGATGAGGGAGGGAGGGAACTTTGCACCGTTTCTGATCTGGGTAGTTTCTAGAAAGGAGGAGTCTCTCAGCTCTCTGTCACTAAAAAACTAGGGAAAGATGGCCTAAGACACTATTTTAGTTAAGAGTAATGATACATGTATAATTCTTTTATAGTCTTTATACAATCATATTTTAAAATAAGAGTATTTGTCTAAAGTAATGTACTTCTATAAGTTATTTTACAAAATTATTCTTCATTTAAAACGAAAGTTTATAAAAATTGTAAAAAAATTATAATTTATCATTTTAATTCTATCCTTCTAGTCACCTGCTAATATGGATAATGATTGTTTTAAGTAATTTCATATCTCAATCACTTAAATGAACAGTAATTTAAAATATATCACATTAGCAAGTGTGACTAAGGATAATAAAATTCAAACGAAGAATATAATTGCTAAAAAAATATTGATTTCTAGTGCTTTTCAACTGATTTGTATTGGTTTTTTTTTTTTTTCTTTTTGGTTGAGTAATAAAACAGGACATACAACCACCCTATGTGGCTATTTATTTAGTTATATTTTCCATCTGGCGTTTCTTCCTTGTGTACATCTATCTCATTGATTGAATTGATCACATCAAGAGTACCTGATCCTTCTACTCGAACTTTCTTACGAGCCAGCGTACGAGTATTGAGTTCAACTACATAAGAGAATGATGTGTGATCTGTTCTCTCTATCCACGTTTCATGTATCATACTCTTGTAGTTTATACTTATTTTCCAACATCCATTACTAGGTCTAGGTGGTTTTCATGTAGTTTGTTTGGATTGGTTGAGACTATGCATGAGATGTTTGGTGCTAAAAGAAGGCAGTGTGTGATGTGAAAAACCTACTCCCACTTGGCACTCCTTTGCTCATTGAGAAACATCATTGATGCAAGCATAACTTATTTTCACTTTGTACAAACTCTAGCGTTTATGTAGAATACAAAGATGTGACGATGAAAAGGGACGATTTTAATGAAAATGTCCATGACAATTTGGAGGAGATCCATGTGGTTTATATGTTATACACCACACTCTCATCATATTTTAATCATATTAAGTGGTATGTGACATATTTATCACCATTAAATGATAAAAAATATAATAAATGATCATTTAATGGTGATAAATATGTCACATCACCATTAAAGTAAAATCCAACTTGAAGAAACGCATGTGGGCTTCTTGAGTACTATTATAGTCACGTCCAGATAAGGAAGCCACCTCCGATTACCTCCTCCAATCCTTCTTAAAAAAAAAGGTAGCATATTCTAATTCTAGACTCAAATAATTTAGAATAAAATTTTACAAAATCTGAATTATTATTTTATTAACAATTTAGTAAAATGCAATTGATGGTAAATTATAGTTTGCGGGCTATATAAAAAATTTATAAAACTAAATTATTTTACTAAAAATAATAATTAAATATTATAACAATGTTTACATACTAATCTTTGAACAAATATTTAAAATATATCATATTGTGATTTAAAATAACAAAAAAAAAAAAAAAATTAATTGATTTCCTCTCCTAAATCGAAACAAACGACAGCAAAGCGATTGTTTTTTCCAGTTGTAAACACGTAACCCTGAAGCGTCTGCACAAAAAACACTATCTCCCATTGTCCCAAGTGAAATAAATGACAGCGATGCAGTTGTTTCCCAGTCGTAAACTTATAACCCTGAACAATCTGTACAAAAACAAAACACTCACAAACACCAATGCCCCCATTTTCCTCGCCAGCCTGAGTTTTCCATCGTCCTCCATTCCTCTATAGCCTTTTAGCTGTCCTATATATAGTCAAACCTAGATTGGATCTTTGCTCGATCTGGGTCTTTCGTGTTCCGTACCCCGTATCGATCTGGTTCTTTTTCAGACGTATTCCGCCCATTCTTCTGAGGCTTTTGGTATTTTGGTTCAGAAAGACAGACAGATATGTTCCTCATTGATTGGTTCTACGGCGTGCTCGCATCGCTTGGCCTGTGGCAGAAAGAGGCTAAGATTCTTTTCTTGGGTCTCGACAATGCTGGCAAAACCACTCTTCTTCACATGTTGAAAGACGAGGTGGGTTGTGTTTTGTCTTTACCTATTGCTCTCTATTTATCGTCCACTGATAGCGATTAAGTTATTCCTAAAATGTTGGAAATCGGGTGACTGTTTTCGGCAGAGACTAGTGCAACACCAGCCAACCCAGCACCCCACTTCGGAGGAGCTGAGCATTGGGAAAATCAAGTTCAAGGCTTTTGATTTGGGTGGCCACCAGATCGCTCGCAGGGTCTGGAAAGATTACTACGCTAAGGTATATTCGATTTGATTTCTTTCCTTTTGTCTTGGCTGACGTAAAACGCAACTAAATATGATCATGATTGCTTGTTTTAGATTTTTCTTTGGTTTTTAAATAATATTATTGGATTGGGACTCTTTCTTGATCCACAGTGAAACTTAAACGTGTATCTGGCCATCGTATTCTTTTGAAACATCTTATAATATACATATCAAGTATTGGCTATTCTTGTTTCCACTATATCGACCTATAAGTCTTATCTCTTGCATACCATCTCGTGCACTTGGGCTATGCCTATCTGTATTAATAATATCGTTTACTTGTAAAAAAAAATCAAGTATTGGCAATATTTTTTCATATGCGAAGATGAGAAAAATAAGAGGAAGTAGTGGGGCCATATTTGAATGTCATTTATGCACGTTCGAAACTTTGAATCTGTTTATTTTGGTAGAGGTTATTTGAATGAACCGCTGGAAGCATTAAGCAGATCTTGCCGTGCCCCTACAAGTTCAATATTAATTTACTGCGATTTTACTATATGTGTTAAGTCAGGTGATCTAGTATATTGTTCTATTTGCAGTTTATTCGTTATTGTTTTACTCGAATCGCATCAATGACAGAATCTCTTTTACTGTCTAATATGCTGTTATATTATCCACAGTTTGGAATAATCATTTCTGCATTCTTTTCCCATTTTGTACATGTTGAATCATGAAGGATTAGCCTCCTGGCTGAATCGTTGGAATATTCTTCTTTGTGGGTTTGTTCTGCTAATTGCAAGTGCATTAAACTGTTAATGGCCCCTGCTTTAGTTCCTTGTGTAGACATGAAAATTGCTTTGTTGCCTTCTTTGCATGTGATGTTTAATCCAACTGTTACTCGAGTTTAATTTAGAAAACAGCAAAAGCATTGCCTGGTCCCATGGCCCCCTGTTTAGCGTGCTATGCCTCATAATCCCAGATAAATCCTCGCTATGTTTGTGTGATCCATTGGAGGCAAACATTGACAGTAAATGTTTTGCTGATAGCACCTTTTTTTGTTGTTTTTGGAGGTGTTTTAATAGTATTTTTCTATACATGATTCCTTCAAAAAGTTTGACATGGCTTCATGGAAGGCAGTTTCATGGAGATGTCAACTCTGGTGGGAAAGAGAAGCCATAGATTTATTGGAAAGGATTACCTCTCAGCACAAATAATTTTGGTTCTTAAAAAGAAACAGTGTGAGTTGTCTGAAATAAAATTCTAGAACCGTTAATTTAAAGAACACTTATTGCCTGATTTGGTCTTTGTTTCATGATTGATTCTCAAATTCCAAGTAATTTTCAGCATCTACTATATGCGAATCTCTGACTATAGTACCATCTCAAGCACAAGTTGTCCTGATTCCAGTAGTGGTATTGAATTCATTTTAACCAGCTCCAGCATCAATATACCTGGTCTGTGTGACCGAATAAATGAGAGAAGTTCGTTCATGCAATCCTTGGGTTTCTAGATGTCCTACAGTTTCACACCCCGTTCTGTTGGACTCAATTATAATTGTAAATTGATTTGACCTTTGCACTCTTGGAATGTATGACATGCCAGAGAATAGAATGCTGACCACATGTTTTTCATGTCCATGAATAGGTGGATGCAGTGGTTTACCTCGTCGATGCTTATGACAAGGATAGGTTTATGGAATCAAAGAAGGAGCTGGATGCCCTCCTTTCAGATGAATCCCTAGCTAATGTTCCATTTCTTGTGCTTGGTAACAAGATTGATATTCCCTATGCAGCTTCAGAAGATGAGGTACGCTATGCTCTTGGGCTGACGAATTTCACAACTGGCAAGGGAAAGGTGAATCTTACAGAGTCCAGTGTCCGTCCTCTAGAAGTTTTCATGTGCAGTATTGTTCGCAAGATGGGTTATGGTGACGGCTTCAAGTGGCTCTCCCAATATATCAAGTAGAAGTAGAGTAGGGTGATAACAAAGTTGCTCTGTATTCAGGTTCTAACCTTTCTGAAAGTATTTATTTTTTAATTCAATTTCTATTTCCTTGCCTCTTTTGTTGACTTTATTTTGTTATCACTGGCGTTTATGGACAGAATCATAACTCAGAAAAACACTTTGTTATGGTTCAATTTTACTTATTGAGGTTTATGGAATGCTCATGATGTGCTTTCAAAAATGAAAAATTTGGTATTGAAGATTAAACTACTGCTGAAATTCTTCATTTATCAATGAAAGAAAAATTAAAAAAAGACAACTGCAGAAATATTTGATCCATACAACGTCTAATTTCCAAATTTCCATTTCGAAGGATTGTGGATTCATTTGTTTTCCTTTTGTTTTTTGAAAATGAAACTGTTCCTTCTTGATGTTTTGTTCCATGGATGGTATGTAATGTCTTGCTAGTTTCATAGAACATGGTTCTCTGGTCATATTCAATAAATCAAGGGTAGTTTTTTCAAGAAGCAATTGTCCCATTGTTTTGTCAAAAGATAACTATGAGCATGAAACAAATGAGGGAGCTGAGAGATTTAGCTATGAGGAGGCACTGGACCTTGCATTAATGCTTGTTGAGAGCTTTGTTAACGGGGATATCAACACAGTAAACCAAGATGGTCATGTAAATCAGTTTTTCTTCTATGCTGCTCTATCTTTTACCTAACTTTAATGGTACTAGACTTTGGAAAATTGCTCATAAACTTGTACTCCAAGCTACTACTACACATTTATTTCATTTAGGGCAGGTTTGGGGGTGAGATGAGAATTTTATGTTTTGTTTTAGTGTTTAAAATATTATGTTTTAGTATTATTATTGTATTGGAATTTGAAAAAGTTGAATTGAGATTTGAAAAAGTTGAATTTTTTATTATATTTTGTATGAGGATTTGAAAAATGTGTAATGATGAGATGAGATGAGATGAGAATTTTGTGTCTCATCCCACCCCCAAACCTGCCCTACTGTACTAGTTTCAAGTTTCAACATCATATACGCAATTTACATCCACTACGTAGCACCCACTACGTAGCACACCCACTACGCATATACGCAGTTTCAACATAGTCACACCCACTACGTAGCACGATATCTATCCATTTATATTACTTCTTTCTTTAAATAAGTAAATATTATGAGCCAGTTTTTTCATTAAGGAGTTGTTTAGATTTAGAAATGAGTTGAGATGGATTGAAATGGGTTATAAATAGTAGAATAAAAGTTAAATTATTTATTATATTTTATATGGAAATTTGATAAAGTTATTTTAAAATTTAAAAAAGTTGAATTGTTTATTATATTTTGTGTAAAAATTTAAAAAAATTATAATTATGAGATAAGATGAGTTGATGTGGATTGAGATGAATTACGAATACAAACGTTTAATTCAGTGTAACAAACTATAATGCTATACAACCAACCAAAGCGGGACCACAATCTTAACAGTTTTTCATTAAAAATGCATAAACGACTAAAATCAGGGAACAAATTAAAGAGTCATAATTAAATATGATTATTTCTATAATCTATGAATCACTTCTTACATTTTATAATAAAATTTAAAAATAATAAAAATAAGTATAGAATATATCATGTGAGGTTGATGAATAGCGAACTCTATTATTTATATCTTAGAAAAATTTAATTATAAGAAATTTTACGCATTAATATGAGTATTCATTTAATATGATTAGTTAAAAAATAAATTTTATTAAAAATAATATTAATTTAAATTTAAAATATAAAAATAATAATATTAATATATAAATTGATACATAAATTTATTTGTACGTAATAAAACTCTTACACCTTTCATTTTCCTAGGCGGCCTGAGGTCCTTCCACGTAATCACAAACATCGTTGCCACTAGTTTCCTAATCGACGGCTGGTACACCCCCAATGACGCATACCATCCAATCCAATTCTCCCACGCGAGACATCAAAATCAACAACCGGCTATTCTCGGTCACCGTTCCTACCTCCACTGGCGCATTTAAGCACCACTCTCGTTTACCACCACCAAGCCCTCGCTCACCGGACAAAACCGGTCATCCACCTCCACCTCATCAACCTCATTCATCATTCTAAAAATATCATAAACCCCCCGGAAAAGTAATTCAAAAACCAGTCGGGAAATATTCTCTTGTTTTCCTTCGTTTTCATCAATTTTTCTACCAAACCAATCGCAGCTCCTTTTCTTCGAACTCCAAATACACAACCGATTTTCGGTGGGAGATACCTTCTGAATCGGTGTGCCAAATCTCTTGGAGAAAACATGTTCCTTGTCGACTGGTTCTATGGAGTTCTGGCATCGCTGGGTCTCTGGCAAAAGGAGGCGAAGATCTTGTTCCTTGGTCTTGATAATGCCGGAAAAACTACCTTGCTGCACATGCTAAAAGATGAGGTTCTCCCTTTTTGACTCTATTCTTTGTACATTTTTTCAGTGACAAAAAGATACTAAACAGTCATTTAATTAACAAAAATAGATATTTCTTTGTCCTTTTCTTGGAGTTGTTTGCAGAGATTAGTTCAGCATCAACCGACGCAGTACCCGACGTCGGAGGAGCTGAGTATTGGGAAGATAAAGTTCAAGGCTTTTGACTTGGGTGGACATCAGATTGCTCGCAGAGTCTGGAAGGACTATTATGCCAAGGTTTTCATTTTAATCTCTGTTCTTTTATTACATTTCTTCTGCAACTAAGCAAATACTACTTCAATTCGTTATCTATTTTTATTTTTGTTTGGTCTGTTTACCGGGCTTTGCTTTTTTGATTGTCTTTTCCCCTGTATTTTGTTTTCTCGATTCTTCATTTATATATGCAACGTTGTCGATCAATCTTAGGAAAAACTCACCCTACACCCGCACATATCGATTCCAGGGTCAGTGGTGGGATGGTGGCTGTTATAGATTATTGGAATCCACAGTGGGGTTGTTGCACAATTGTTCATATGGGTGCCTGGCTGCCAGCTTTTATGCCTTGTTACCTGTATTTGGTGGTCGAACTATTTTAAAAGAGCATGAGGAATTTTTTTTAACATGAAATTTAGTGGAACAATCGTCTTTCCATTATTCTTCCATACTTGCAATTCCCCACTTGGGGAAAGCAGTAGATGGCAGAGAAGATAGAGGAGCCTATATGTTGAATGAGCATGATCTATTTGGGGAAGACCTTTATTATGTTGAGACTTGCGTGGACTTCTTTAGGCTTCGTGGTTTCTTTTATTCTCCATGGAAAAGAGTATATTTCTGACATGCCTCAATCATATAGTTTCATCTTAATTTTTGGTGGGTGATGCTCGTGTCAATTGCAATCAAAATCTTGGCATCTTGTGTATATTTTAATGCTAACCGACTTCCAATTATTATTCTTGTTGAATTACTCCTGGTTTAGAAGGCACAAAAGGCCAATCCCATTCAATTTGTGGTGTTGGCGGGGTGGTACATGGAAAGACTAGACTGAACTTCTGTGATGGGATTGGTACCTTACTAATCATTTGATTCTTTTATCATGGAGGTGGATGCTGTGGTGTACCTGGTGGATGCTTACGACAAGGAGAGATTTGCAGAGTCAAAAAAGGAGCTTGATGCGCTACTCTATGATGAATCGCTGGCAAATGTCCCGTTCCTTATCCTAGGAAACAAGATTGACATACCTTATGCTGCCTCGGAGGATGAATTGCGGTATCATATGGGCCTGACCAACTTCACCACTGGTAAGGGAAAGGTTAATTTGAGTGACTCCAACGTCCGTCCCCTTGAGGTTTTCATGTGCAGCATTGTCCGGAAGATGGGATATGGTGAAGGTTTTAAGTGGCTCTCTCAGTACATCAAGTAGGCAAAACGTGCAGATTTACACAGGCGACCGAGATGGTAATTCTCCTATCACTGCTGTAGTCTCTCGTCATTTGAGTTGGTGTTGGGGGAATTTTAAGCATAGGTGTTGATGTAAAGAGAATATATATTGTCTATGGTAGTTGCCTTTGATTTTAGCCGGAGTGTGTTTTCTACCTATTTCTTTGGTAGCATAGATAAGCTGTGTGTTCTGTTCTCACTCTGTATTGGTATCGAAATTGCAGAACTAATAAAGGGATTGAGGTTCAGTTGAGAAATAGTAATGTTTACCGAAGGTGAACGCTAAACTCCACAATGCAATTCATTGGGGGTTTTCCCATTTCAATTTTAATTGGGAACAAAAATTTTGTGGTATGGTCAATTGAATTGGTTCTTATGCTTAGACATCTCTCTCTCTCTCTCTCTACCTTCATGACACAGCAAACTGAACTTGTTTTAGATTGGTCGCTGATATTTGCACTCTTAAGCAGGATTTTTTAGTTTATTGCCATAGATATTTATCAAAAAAGAAAAAATAAATAAGTTTGTTTGCTATCGGTCCGGTTTGGATATATAAACGATTTTATCTCATCTCATCATTATAATTTTCTTAAATTTTTATATAAAATATAATAAATAATTTATTTTTTTTAAAAATTTTAAAATAATATTCTATTCAATTTTTAAGCTATATTTAGATATTGAATTGAGTTGAGATGATAAAATATTATTATCATTTTAAGATTTGAAAAAGTTGAATTGTTTATTATATTTTATATTATATTTTGAAAAAATTGTAATGATGAGTTGAGATGAATTTTTAGAACAAATGTAACCTTAATTTTCATATAAAATTATTTTATTTCATTTCATTTCACTGTACAAACGATACTATAGTCTACTTCCACAGACAACTTGTTGTGACCGTAAACTTATTTGATCGATTGTTTTACTTTCGTACCAACTCCAAACGTTTGACCTTCAGAATGGCCACGTGTGCTGGTCTAAATCCCAAAGGCTTCAAGGAGCACTGCTTATTTGCTTAAAGAAAAAGAGTAATGCTATTCATAAGTCCATACACCATATATCAAAATTTTTTTATTTTTTTAAAATTTTTTTAAAGTTTTTTTTGATTTTATTATTCTTAAAACAATTGAATTATTCTACTCATAATCTATATACCATACATTTGATAAGAGAATAAAATTAAATAAATCATAAAAAGGTTGGTGTGTGGTGTATGAAGTTTAGGAATAGAATTTTTCAAAGAAAAATGCTACCGCCATCGCTCCATTCTATAACTAATGGATAGGAGCTCTGGGAGCGGTGGCTGTAGACCGCTCTTGCATAAATAGCTGAGGCTTTTGACGCTTTTTCTTTGCGTATGGATAAATATAGGAAAATACTATCTATATTTAAGATGCGTCATGGTTGAAAATTTAAAATTACTAATAAAATAGAACTGTTATATAATATCGTACATCAAATTATAGTATTTCTCATATATCTAGAGGTCATGTCACTATTATTTATTTATTTATTTATTATTATTATTATTTTCTCTACACTAATAGACTCTCATATATATCATTTGAGATTTAAATTCAGAGATAAAATGAGATAAGATGATTTTAAATAAATGTTAAAAATTAAAAAAAATATATTATTATAATATTATTTTTAATATTATTATTATTTTGAAATTTGAAAAAGTTAAATTATTTATTATATTTTTTATAAAAATTTGAAAAATTTATAATGATGAGATGAGATGAAACATTTTTCGAATTCAAACAAGAAGAATATATTTTATATGAAAATTTGAAAAAGTTGTAATCTTTTACTAATTTGAGTGTGTATTCTGTATTTTTTTAATTTAATAGTTAAAGTGTAAAATATAGAATTCTTGGCAGTATGAGAATGGAAATATATATTTATCCATTTTGTTCTTTCTAAGATATTCTGTGTACTTGAGCTTTCAGCAAAGGAGAATATATATATATATATATATATATTTTTTTTTTTCAGCTAAGTAGAATCATTACTTAAGAATAATGCTTTATTTTAAATTTGTATTAAATTTCACTGTTTCATTACACGAAATAATCTGTCAAGATTCGTAGTTTTTTTTTTTTTTTTAATTTTATATATTTCATTTCTTGTTTGATAATATGGTAAGAACCTTTTTTTTTTTTTTTTAATCTAAATTAACTGATTTTTCCCGCAACGACGCGTCGCTTCATTAAACAGATCTGAAAACAGTTATGCTCGTGGAAATATCTTCTGAACTTTAACTAGGAAATGCACTCCGAGTCGTGTGAGTTTTACTGTGTTGTAAATGTGGAACCTAAGCAGTTGTAGCCTTCCGGCCTTTGAATACGCATGAAAATTCATTCTTATTTCGTTTACCATATCTTAAGATCCATTGATCATTGACCAACATCACTCATACCGGAAAACCAGCCCTTCCTGAGTGCGTGAAATTGAATTAATGGTAAAATCAATACTTTTGAATTTTCATTTTTTTTTTTTTACAAATCAATATGGGAACCTAAAAAATACTCGCAATTAGGTACCTTCGTGTTTGAAAACTATAGGATGTATCTAATTGTGAAGTTTTTGAAGTTCGGATATTACTTTTGCGAAAGTAGTAAATTTAGATTGCATTTAGTTGCAAGATCAAGTTGAGTTCAATCTAATTTTAAGATAAATTTAACATCTAAACACTCAACTCTTAAATTACTAAACTCATATCAACTTAAAACCTCCTCACACATGAGACCTATAACCTTTTTCAACTTAACACATCTTTATACGTGAGATTTATAATATTTTTCAACTTCCAATAAAAAATATTAAACTCATCTTAATATCCAAACACATTTTAAACTCAATTTAGATGAGCTATATATAACTCTCTCCACTACTCAACTCACTATTATTCATAAAGAACTAAATTCAGCTGAAATTAACTCAACATCCAAACGCAACCTAATTTCATGGTTATGGCCCATGATAAAGCTGCAGCCACACATTGTTTGTACTACTTTTACTGTTTTCTTCTAATCTGCCCAATGTAGATATCCAAAACACAGGTGATTACTAGATCTTGTGTCCAAAAGCGCACTAACAGGAGTGATCAAAAGCAAAAAGAGAAGTTAAGGACCCCCACGAGAAGACTGAATCCATGACCCCCTCAATCTTAAAACCCTTGCAAAGGGTCAAAAGTGCAAACTGTCCTTAATCTAGGCATTTACAACATTTACAGAGTACAAGAGCAAAGAACCACTCTTTTTGGATTTATTATCACTTGCTATGCGCACCATCAACAGCCAGAGTCCCCAGAACCCTGCTTAAACCTATTTCTGCAGAACCTGCCTCCGGACCTACTTCATGTACGTATCAGGGTCAAGAAGCCCTTCATATTCCAACTGCAGAAAACAATATCAGATTGATTAATTGTTCCACCAAATTGAATAGTAACACCAATAATCTCCATGCGATCTACCTACCCTTGCTTGGTTATGGGTTAACTTCATCCTCCGATATTCTTCTTGTGCTTTCTTTGAACGAAACATAGCCTGAACCCTTACAACAGATCTATCAACACGATCTTCAGCTTGCTTCCGGCTAGTTCGATAGAAGTCCTCCTCTGTAACACTTTCCTGCTTCTGACATGAATCGGCTTCAATTGGATCAACATGAAGACCACGAAAACCTTTTCTCTTCAAACGCCATCGTAGAATTGCTTTCTCAAGCACCCCAACTGACCAAAGAATTTTATGGTATTGCCTCCGCACTTGATAGCCACGGAAAACAGCCTGCATTGGGAAAAATGCAGTCAAACATCTTTTTCAAGAATCTCTGATGTCAATAAACCCCACCATTTACGCTTTTGGTTACAAGCTCAGGATTGATGGCCAACTACTTTGACCATGTTTTTTTTTCTTTAAAGAATCTGGTGAACTGTGTTAATGTATGTTACTCAGCCGTCTTGTTTCATGGACAACACCTACTTTGACCCAAAAAACACAATTTGAATTTGATCAGGTCAAAGTTCCAAACATTTGAGGCCTCTATTGTTACATTGTGAGGTAGCCACGTTTTTGTGGGATGATATCTTCAACCAGACCAGTGTGGCATGGATTATGCCTAGAAGGGTAGAGGATATCTTTTAAGTGTTGGAGAGGCCTTAGGAGCAATGTTCATATTGCCGTTGTGTGGAAAATGATTCCTCATTATATCATGTGGTGTCTTTAGATTAAGAGAAATGGTAGGTACTTCGAAGACAGCGAGCGTTCCTTGAACGAGTCGAAGAGATTCATTTTAGGGCTCGTTTGGATAGTGAGATGAGATTTGATGGTTTTAGATGAGTTGAATAAAATATTATTAGAATATTATTTTTTAATATTATTATTGTTTTGAGATTTAAAAAAATTGAATTGTTTATTATATTTTGTATGAAAATTTGAGAAAGTTAAAATGATGAGATGATATGAGATGGGTTGAGAGTGTTTCTGTATCCAAACGGGACCTTAATTTTCTTGGGCTTCTGTCATTGATTGTAATGGTAGCCTTTTCATAATTTGCTTGTACCTGTTAGTGACTATCACTAGTGCTTAGTGGTTGCTAAGTGTATTCCGTGTATACTTCGTGTGTACTTAAGCTATGCCTTTTTCTATCAATAAAGTTTTATTCTTATAAAAAATTTGAGAACACTATCATCCACAGTCAGCTATGTCAGAAGAAGAAAGGGAAAAGAAGGCTTACTTGAATTTTGATAGTATTACGACGCAGGTTAAGGAATTCTTTGCGAATTTTCCATGTTCGGAACCTATGTTGGATACGGGCAGCAGCTGCTATCTTTTTTCGTGACTCGTACTTGCGAAAGGCATGTTGAATCTTCATTGCTGCAACTATACCGCGTGCTTCAGCCTCTGGAACGGAAAGCTCAACTTCTTGGGTCCATAGTTTTAGAGAGTGCTCCCTGAATGCAGACTGTATTCGCGCAGCAGCTTCAGCAGCTGTCCGATAAGCAGCCAATGAATCTTTTAGGTACAGCTGATCCTCAGTCAGGTTTTCCATGTTTACTGTATCAGTTGAGGTAGTATCAAGGGAACCACTGACATTTCCAGCTATGCTCATATCATTGAACTGTTCAACCAAGGCCTTTTCTGAAAGATAAGCTGCTAAGCCATCGTACCCATTCAAAGATGCAAGATCGGCAGCAGTGCGTCCACCAGGGTTTTCTGGGGTAGGGTCTGTGACCAAGTTTGGCTTTGCACCAGCAGCTAAAAGGACGGCAACCATTTTCTCCCTGCACATTGCAAATTTTAGAAATGCATAATCCAAGATTGCATGCCCATTTTCAAAACCACTACAAAAGGTATAAATATGCTCTGAAATCAGTGATCCTTGCGGTATAGGTGCAGGCAAGAAACAGTGTTAAACTCACATAAATCAACTTGAGACTTGTTTATGTTACAAATACATGCAAAAAATCAACACTAGTAAGAAGAGAAAAAACTGACATAAAAACAATAGAGCAGGCTCAAGCTCTCTAGGGTGATGAAATGGGGACAGGAAAAAGTTTTTAATGCGAAAGCTCCAAGAGGCAAATAGGACATAGAAAATCCAACCGGTGATGTATATGACAATTGACAAATAAAAGAATTACCTTCCATAATATGCTGCCCAATGAAGAGCTGTCCATCCATGTTTATCACGAAAATCCAATGATAAGCCTGACCATGAAAATAAATAAATAGCCCATGTATATTCAAGGATAGCACATAAATGTATTACAGCTTGACCTTGGACATCATATTCAGTGGTTTTGGAGCCTTCAGCAACTCTTTCTAGCAGCCACTCCCTCAGTCTGTTTCTTAAAGTGAGTTCGAACAGCACGTCTTTGGCTTGTGGAAATGGAGGTTTGTTGTCTTCAATTGACTTGATAAAATGGGTCCAACCAAGAGATATATTGGAGGTTTTGGAGGCAAACTTTTTAGCCTCCTTCAGGGCATTTGGTGATACTTTATTGGACAGGATACTAAGGCTCTTAGATGTAGAGAAGAGCAGATATGCAAGTCGAAGCTGAACTTGGAGCTCTTCCCACTTGTAATTCTCTTCTGAGGAAACTATTGGGTAATTCACAGGAGCACGATACTCAAAATTCAAGACTTGGCTGATGGGTTTGTGACCATCAAAACTCATGAAAAGGTTTACTAGTCCAGGAGAATGCGGTAGCACAAAGCAGCGATAAACCCCAGCCTGAACCATTTCTACAGGATAACAGGCATCGCCACAAACACAAATGAGACTAGACTTCAGAAGATGTAGGTACTCTTCATGAATGAATCCAGTGACTAGGATCTGTAACAACAGTTTAACAAAGGAAAAAAGTTTACAAGTATTTCAACTTGACTATCCTAAATTATTCCAATCTCATATATAATGGTGAATTTATAGTACATTCACGATCATTGGTCAACCTGAATGCAAGGAAGAACTGACTACCCGGACAGCTTTGAAGCTTATATTCATTTTAATACCAGTGGTAACAAATATCAAGTAGGTCATGTCTTATTTTTGCTAAGTTTGGAAGGATTTACAGTTAGCTGCTTCAAAACATATATGCAAGGAGCTTGAAGCACGGTGCTAGCCATGGGCTTTAGATGGGTACTAAAATGGTTGTGTTGACGGTTCAGATAAGAAAAGCTAAAATTAAATTCAGCTGTTCAGAGTTCTGTTCAACCAAAATGCTGCAACATCCAAATCTCATCACCTGATAAATCTAGTATCATTAATCCAAAATCAAAACACGCAATATAGTATTTCATTTGAAAAAAATTTGAATGATTCAACAATCTCAGAGAATATTCTGATCCACCAAATTACGCTTCACACACAACACACAAGCCATCATTGTTCCAAGTAAATAAATATTAAATAAATGGGAAGATAGGATTGGAATATTAAATAAATAGTATTTAAACACTTGTAAGTTTCGAGTATCAAGCAAAGAGAATAAACACACCATTATTGTTCCAAATCTAATTAGTGACACTGGCGAGACATTACACAAGCAGTTTAAGGAGTTGGACCATATTTCTCTCATTTTCTTTACTTTCCCCATCCTTTTTTCCAGAAAAATACTTGGGGAAATTACACCAAACTCAACCCCCCCCCCCAAACAGGTTCCCCCCAAAAAAGTAGCACTCCAATGAAAGTGACACTTGACACCCAATAACTTCATTAAGATGGAGAAAAAATGATGCAACACAATCTTAACAGTTGGATCTATACAAAGGGTGTGCATGCAACTTATGCTTCAAATTGGTGGGCTAAGTGACAACTTCCGTAATTTGGAAGTCATATCGCAAATTAGTTTGAAGGGGTAAACATAATTTTCTCCTAATATATCTACATATAGAGTAAAATTTGTCCCATTTGTATCACAAGTACATACAGGGCAAAGAATGCTGGTAGTGCCTGCCAATGAGTACTTGGCCACAACTTTGAATTTTGCACTTACCAGAAGTTTCAACAAGTACCCATGCTTAATAAACTGAGATTGTCAATATGTTTTCATTCAAGTTTTTTTCCCTCTGATTTTAATAAATTAAACTTACATATCAAAAACAAGTTGAAGGCATTTGAAGCATATAAGATGAATATGAAAGCCTTTCAGTCATAAAAGAACACCACAAAATAGTAATGCAGGAACTGGCAAAGAAAAACCTTTGTTTTCTCTGAGGAAAACGCCCATGATGGTGAGGCATCCGTTATGGTAAATATTTGCTCTGGAACGGAAGATTCATGATGATCCATCACAGAAGAGACAAATGACTCTTGACATGAGGAAATTGACGAGTCAAGCACTACACTCTCCAATGAACCTGGTGAGTCAGCCATGATTTGGTTCATCCACCTTCCAAAACTATCATGGCTTTGCAGCCCATCATTGACCAAAATGTCTAGGGAATTATTGGTGCCCAGGGTGATTGAATCCCTTCTGGGCTTGTTTGTGTTCACTTGACCATCCAGTGCCTGGATATGAACGCTGTCTGGGAAATTTGAATGAATGTTATTGCTCCTAGCAACCGTCTCTGTCAAATTACCGAGAGAAGAAACTTCAGCTGAAAAACTGTTCACTCCCTGCAATGACAAACCAAAAGATATTCATTTATATTATAAGTAACTAAAGAATAATCATATATCATGCCTATGTTATAAAAAACAAAGCAAAAAATAGTAGATTGAGCAATTTAACCAAAAGTTATATACACAACACCAAAGTGGTTTAGTTTGCTCATTGAAGTATAAAAGTAAATGTCAAGTCAGTCTGCAAACATAATAAACTACAGAAAATGTATGGAGGCTAAGTAGAAAGTAACATAAAAATTTCATGAGAAGGCAACTTGGCCTAAAAACATTATATATATATATATATATATATATCAATAAGAGTAACCAAGTACACTGGACGTATACAAGAAAACACCTAGTCCATACTAGAGAGCTCCTAATGACCCAAAAAGCCAGTGAAAAAAAAAACTAGGGGTGCTACCCGCATGGTGTGGGGCAGGGGCACCCCCTCCCTGGCCCCCCGCCCCGCACCATGCGGGGGAAGGGTTTTCAACCCCGCCCCCGGGAGGCTGGGGCAAGGCCCCCCGCCCCCGGGAGGCTGGGGCAAGGCCCCCCGCCCTGGTAGCGGGGGTGGGGTTGAAACCGCACCCCACCCCGCCCCCTGCTCAGCCTAGTGATTCACTGGATCTATAATTTTTTTTTGGTCTAAAAAAAAAAAATTTTTTTTAGACCCAAATTATAATATAATATAATTATAAATTTTATTCAAAAAAATATAAACTCATTAGAGTTATATTTTGGACTATCTTGACCTCATAGGCCAACCTTTATATAGGAAGTCAAAGCAATACAATAGTCATTCTTAAGCAATGTGACACTTACTAGGAGGCCAAGGCAATCCATTAACTTGAATTCCAAGTTTTTAACAAATTCTATATATTTATATACAATATATATTTATATAAATATAAAAAATAATATTTTTTATTATAATTTGGGACGGTGAGGAGCGGGGTGCCGGGTGGGGCCTCGCTGGGGTCAGCTCGCCCCCATCCCCGCTAGTGGTTCTTCATGAGGAGCGGGGGCCCCCGCCCCCCATATGTAGTGCGGGGTAGCCCGCCCGCCCGCCCGCCCATGTGAGGGAGGGGTAGCGGGAGGCGGGCCGTCGCTGCCCACCCCTATGAAAAACTACCCAAAATACACCAAGCCTGAATTGGAATAAAACACACCTCCCCAACCCTAGCCTCTTGTTTCCCATAAGACTAATACTCCACCCGAAACTCCCTTTGCGAGAACGCTTCATAATGCCCTTCCTTTAGTCTTCCCTCGTCTTGAGGTACCACCCTTAGTGTCGTAGTTGATTACCCAAAAAAAATGCTTTTAACTCCCTCTTTTCTTAAAACTTGATTTGGTTTCAAGCGAGTGACTCGCCTCAATTGTAGTGAGTAGTGCTTTAAATAGGTCTTCACAATCCTCCATGTGAGAGCCCCACAATATGTTAAATCTCGTTAACCTTATGCAGAACCCAATCCGATGGTGAACCCGCTATATTGTTTATTGGAGGAAGAGAAACCAGGGGAATAACATTATTCCTAGACATAGTACCCAACTGCACTCCCGACCCTAAATATTCCTCCTCACAAGGCACCAATAACAAACCCATAATTTACTCCCCACCATATCCTGCATTCAAATCCCGAACTTCCTCAACAACTATATGGTTGCTGTTTATTGTTGTTGTCACCATTAAAGGTTCCTCCCCTCCATCGACGAGGACATTGCTTGTATGTGCTCCACCCCCTAACGATCATTTCTGTGCCACTTTGTCAGACCCTATTGCTCCCTCAGATGGCATAGAACAGGTAGGGGAAGTAATACCTTCTTTTACCCCATTTTCATCTTCTAAAAGAAGCTTGACAGTTTCTTCCAAAGTACTCAAGACCCTGGAAGGACCCCCCCATCTATAACTGAAAGTGAACCCTGGAAAAAAGTACCAACCCCATTAGCAACTGGTGACTGAGGGCAGTTAGACGAAAAGCTACCTATGTCCTGAGTGACACCGACGTGAACAGTGATGACGGCGTCGAAACACCCTTTGCCGGCGCACTTGACTTGAGGCCTTCAAACCCGTAGGATCAACCCCCCGCCCCCCCTAGTCGAACCCCTTATCCAAACCCACGACAAGGTCCAACCCCTTCTCCACTTTAGTCATGAGACCACTCACATACTCCATAACTCCCGTCAATTGAGCTTTGACAGCCCACAAGACCTCCTCCACTTCTCCCAATGTCACCTAACAGCCTTTGTCTCCTACAAGTGTCTTGCCCTTTCCTTCCGCTGCGGAGCTATTCTCAACTGGACTGCCTGCCAATAACCTCAACACTGAAGCTACGAGGCACCTTTGACCGAGGAAGGCCTTCCCACTGTCTTCCCATTAACAAACTCCCATCTATTTGAATGCTTTAGAATAGCGGCTTTGGACCCAGTAACGCTTCTAATGGACTGCAAAAAACCTTTCCAACCAATGCCATTTGCACCTTCTGGAATCACCAACAAACCTTTCCTCCTTCCATTCCAAAATTCTGAGAGTTGCAGAAAGTTGCCCCTTGAGTTAATATGATATTGAATGATGAGAACTCCATCACCCATTCTTAGCTCCCTAAAGAATCCTTCATGACAATTGAGTTCTAAACAATCCTCTATTCCCTTAGTCAACCACGAAGTTGTTGTCCCACCAAGACACATGAACGTAGCCATCCTTTTACTACGTTCAGAGATGCGAAAACTATTTCCTCCCTCTTTCGTAAAAACAAAAGTTTTCAATTCCACCTTCAACCACCTCTAACCTTCTATCTGAGACGAATCCACGTCGCGCATCGTCATCGTCTGATCCCAAGTCACAATATCATCTCCCATGATCATCTTGCTTTGTCATCTCATGGAGAAAGATTTTATATGAAAAAAAGCAAATCAAATAGGAGATCTTCGCCGACGAAAATAAAGTGCAGATGAAAATCCCGATTGTCGGAGGGGGGCCGACGTCGGAAGGCCCACAATGGAGTCGCCGAAGCCTGTCGGTCTTGTCGGTGGCGGTGGCGGAGGCACAATTCTACGGTTGATGTCACCTCCGAGAAAGACAGAGAGAGAAATTTGCGAAATTCCAAGTTGCCGGAGGGAGGACCTAAGACGGACGGCCCTCAACAAAGTCGTCGGCGCCCATCGGCCTTGTTTGTGGTGGTGAGGTGTCACTCGCCGGTCTAGGGTGGGTGAAGGGTGGCCACGGGTTTGGGTTTCTTAGGATTTTCTCTCTCTGTGTCGTTTCTGTAAGCATTTTTTTTTTAAGTAATCACATATTTGGCCAAAAAAATATCAGACACTCACACTTGCACAGGAATGGTCAAGTTACTCTACAATCCTACTAAGCAATGGACAGAAAAAACCACTAGTGAAAAAAGTAGTGATGGAAAATAATATAGGTTTTGTTAAGATATAAAATAAATAATAAAAATCTACATTTCCCCATCAATTTAAGCTTTTGGGACAAGTGGTGATTTCACATGTTTAAAATTTCTCATATCAATATTAGCAATAAATACTAATGGCACAAGGAACTAAGTTGGTTGATTAAACAAGCATGCTCCCTGATGAAATAAATATCCTCTACCCTTGGGATACCAAGGTTGAGCAGCTAAAACAACAAAAGAATATTTTTTATATGAGGAAAAAAGGAAGTCAAAAACTGAGATACATGGCCTTATTTGTTTTCGCAGATCAGATAAGATGAGTTGAAATTAAAATTAAAAATTGAATAAAATATTGTTAGAATATATTTTTTAATATTATTTTTATTTTGGGATTTGAAAAAGTTGAATTGTTTATTTTATTTTGTATGAAAATTTGAGAAAGTTGTAATGAGATAAGTTGAGAGGAGTTGTGAAAACAAATGAGGCCTAAGATGCCTCGGCTTATAATCACCATTCATTTGCTTTCGGCATGGCATTCATCATATAAGGTGTACCCAGGAGAAGAAAAGAACTCAAGATGAGGGAGAAAACTCCTAAAAAATAGAGCCAAGATGAAAGAGAAAAAAGACATAGGAACCATCCTAGCCAATGAATAATTTTACTTACATCATGTAAAGAGCCATTTACTCCAATTTGATTTGACCGATCAAAGCTTGAAACTTTATCTGTCAAGAAGAAGGGGGACAAAATCATTATGAAGCTTAAAGGTTATGGTTCAGTTTAAGCTCAGCAGAAGGGTTCCACTTTTCTGTCAAGCCAATGGCTCCGTTGCAGATAGCATCTAGCCATTTACCTCCTTTAGGTGCAGTTGAGGTGTTAGAATCATTTGTCAGCAGAAGCTCATCCCATTCGAGAGTATTAATCTCGTGAATCCTCAGTTCATGATTATGTACAGTTAAATTGTCACCAGGCCCTGCTGCTTCTCCAAATAAAAAAAAGGGTCAGAATATTGCATATCCATTTTTGAAGCAGAATTAGTTGCACTAATAAAAAGAGTAGATCACGATATAAATTGTTTGACTATTCTTTTAGATCCAAGTACTAGTTGTCTTATAAAATGAACAGTGCTTGTTTTATCCTCTCCAAACTCAAAACTACCAGAATGTATTAGCAAGCCAAACAAGCGACTTCACTACGAAAACATTATAGAATTCAATATACATAAAGTTCAACTAATATCACCTAAGAGTTCTTTCTTGCCAGCACTATATGTATGATTAGAACCAGAGTCGTGTTCTTCTGATGAAAGCCCAGGAGCAGATGGGTCAGAGCCACTACTAGAATTTGAATTGACAGGTGTTGCTGGAGATCCCTGCAACTGTATCATAAGTCACCCACAGCCCAATACAACGTCAGAACATCTAGTTCTTCCTAGGTACTGAAGTGAATGGCAAAAACAAAAAGAATAAATGGAATAAGTTATGATAATACTGACCTCCTGTGTTTCACGATAATGAACAAGGACTATGTGCTCTAGGCTCCTGGAAAAAAAAAGTAATAACAAAATCATACAAAAAATTACCTACAGAAAATTTTTTCATTTATATTATAAACATATAGCCAACAAGTTGGTGGACTTAAAGAAGCACATAAACCTTAACCATTGCATACTTGTCAAGAAGCCAGTAACACCTGCGAACAAAGGTTGGGTTATCTTGACCATGTGCATAGTATACATGGATCCTTTCTTCATTACCAACCTGAACCATGAAACAAACAACAGGCAAAGCAAACTTCATTAATATAGAATTTTTCAAATAGAGAGAACATCTATTAACCTTTGTCAACTTGTATCAATATGTGCATATAAAAACTTTAATGAACTTCTGGGGGTATACAAACTAATGTAGATAGGTAAATATATAAGACGAACATTTATATTGCTACATATCTGTGTTTCTGTCTGGTTATCTCAACACGTGCATGCTGTGTTTTTTTTTTTACAAGTATCAATATGTGCATATTGTAAAAAATAATCACTAGGGTACATTGATTTGCATTGGTTGATGCCACTAAAAGATAACAGGAATTGGGGAAGCTCACTTTTTTTTTTTTTTTTATCAATAAACAAAATTTTATTGATCATAAGAATAGGCAAAAGCCTAGGTATATGGGACATATACAAAAGCATCACCCAGGTATACAATTGGGGAATCTCACTTTTAAGTGTTCATGAGCTTCTTTGACAGTCTTCCCATCCTTTTTCTTCTTCCAATTATGACCATCCTTCCGGAAGTTCCTAAGCATCTTACGGTCAAACAATTGAATAGTGCCACCTGTTACATTAACCACCACAATAGACAACATAACAATATCAGTAGTAATTGATAATGTGTACCAATCTCTCTCTCTCTCTCTCTCTCTCTCTCTACACACACACACACACACACACACACATAGTATGCCAATCTATCCATAAAGCTTTTTAAACCAAAGGTAAATTTCATCAAATCCACGCAATAAGTATGCTTCTTTGTTCTCAATTCCAATATGTATGAGCAACAAACGCATAAATACTGTATTAGTATTGTGCACTCAAAGATATTACATATGAACAAAGTCTTAAGCAATGTGACTTGCAAATGCATGCTTCTAAAGCCATCACATATAGCTTATAGGTGGAATATGTCACCCGAGGTTGACCTTAGGCTTTTTGAGAAGACTTATACACAAGGGTAAAGGTAAACATTAAGATAAGTAGAAAAATATTTTTTTTTTATAAGTGATAAGTAGAAAAATATTTTAACGTCTGTAACAATGAAGTTATATTGTGAGCGCAGATTAATTAAGTCCAGGAAAAAAACAGAGGAATTAAATGAGGATATTTGGGATGACTCTAGAGTTAGCCTTATACCAATCCTATTACAATTAATAGAAATAGGAAATTACTTTGGGGCAAGTTCAGTGGCTTGACATTGATTGTGAAATACTTGTAATTGCAGAGTATTGCATGAATTTCATTTGGGCGGAGCCACCTTGCTTTGGCTTCTTCCATAATATTCTGAACATCCAAATCTGTTCATGCAAAAATGAACAATAAAGAAAAACACGAGAATTAAACTATCAATAAATAAAGAACTCACATCCCAACTATAATTCACGAAAATTTGCGCAGAAAAGAACAGCCAGACTAAAAATAGCAAAAAGTACCTGTATAATTTTTAACATAAATGTAGAACTTTGTCAAATTGTACAGGGTTAAACATTCATTAACATAAATATAGTCTTAGCTATTTGTCC